>NC_056731.1:958205446-958322946 GCF_019279795.1 Protopterus annectens
GTTGCTGAGCTAAAAGGATAACACTGGCTATATTCACCTTCATTGCAAGCTGCTGTCAGAGGCAGAGAGAAGGTAGCTGTCTTTAGGGTGGAGGCAGACTGCATGTGAAAACTCAGTGAATGTATAATAATGCTGTTGAATGATCACTGACATGTAGCACACTAAGGGTGTGAGGGAGTGTATGCATCTGTGAACAGCAAGTGATTGCTGTGATCCACTTTCTTCACAATTGGTCAAGCGAAGCATATGCAAGTAATGGCTACCTTTGTGAGGGTGAGGCATGTGGGTTTTGCATAGAAGCAACCGACCATCAAAATGGTTTCTTAGAAGCAAAGGGTGTGTGTGTGTGTGTGTGTGTGTGTGTGTGTGTGTGTGTGTGTGTGTGTGTGTGTGTGTGTGTGTGTGTGTGTGTGTGTGTGTGTGTAGGGGATGCATGCATGTGTGGTTGGGGATCAGTGCTGCTGTTTTACTCTTTTTCTTTCTCCACTTTGTGCTCTGGCTTGGCTCTTAATGGGCTGTAACAGCCAAACCAGACCCTTGATTTAGCTCTTTTCAAAAATTGCAGGCTTGCTCACTTCTAATATACATACACATGTACTTGTATATACACACACATACATACATATGTATATATATATATATATATATATATAAGTTACTGCCCCTAATCTCATTTTTAATACAGGGCAAGTGTGTGCTCATAAATTCTCTGCTTAACCTTTAATTATTATATTAGTAATTATTGTTCTTATTTGATTACTGGGGATACCATTATTTTACCTGCCAGAATTTTAATTTTAACTTTAAAAACTTTTTTTAATTTGCACAACAAAGGGATTTATTATGTTGGGTTATAAAAAAAAAATTATTTTTTTACATTGGCAAGAGAAAAAAGGTTATAAAATGTGAAACAAATTCTCTGTACAAACACACAAAACTTGTCCTGAGCTGAATTTCAGTTTTTTTTATATAGGTTGTTTTTTACTGGCTGTTTTTAAAAGTTGATGAGTATATAAAAAGCAGTTAATTGAATGTATTAGTGTAATCGAATGAAGTTGTGATGGTGAAACGTATGGTGATTTGATTCAGCTTTTTTTTTTTTTCGTGAACTGTTGTTTAATATTAATGTGTGTGTGCCTAGTGGTATATATATATATATATATATATATATATATATATATATATATATATATATATATATATATATATATATATATATATATATATATATATATATATACATATCTATCTCTATGTATGTGTATAATATAAAAAAGAAATGTGTTCTGGGGTATATAACTCTGTTTCTTTTAAGAGTATATTGTCCTTGCACAGATTTTGGATCAGATGGCTTAATACTATAGAAGAGATTAGAGTCCTGTTCAAATAAATGCCAATTGCCAATATCAAGCAGCCAGAAGATTTTCCCCAAGGTTTATCAAAGAGCTAATCAACAGGCAGCTATCACATCAACCTAAGTAGGGGAGGCCCCTGCAAAAAGACCATGAAGGATCGTACAGTAGCAAACAATAAATGCACCCAATTCTAGCCTCTTCAGCTAATGAGGCTTAACTGGGATATCAGTGTTTTGATGAAATGCTCAGTTAGCAAATAGATAAGTTTTTAAAGAGCTTTATTGATGTAATTAATAATGAGGGTAATTATGATAGGGATCCTTCTGCTGCAGAGTTCAGTACAGACTTATACATTTTTTACTAGATCACTGACCATAGCAATCTGTTTCTCCAGCAAGTTTTTTTCTTTTTTTTTTCTGGGGAGCAGCTAAATACACTCATCCAATGTTCATTTTGTATTGTTGGGAGTTTGCTTTTGCAGGCCCCATCTACCTCTCAGCATGGTTTGTTAATCATTGCTTATGTTCCTTATCCCACTAAGGAAAGGATTTTGGAGATTTTGCTGAGATTTTGATTTGGTTGATCCAGCTAGAATATAGAGGACTGTGGTTGTGAATGGCCCAGGAGCTAAGGACCTTTTAGTTGTCTTAGCATAACTGGGTGAGCAACAAACCAATAACATTCATGCAAAATAAAGGAATCACTGGGTGGTTGGCTTTATGAACTTCATGGACATAATTTTTTACTTTTATGGCATTGTTCCCAAGGTCTATTATTAGTCAAGAAGTTTTAGTTATCAGAGAAGCATATTGTTTTTTTTTTTTTTTTTTTTGGGGGGGGGGCTTTCCTGCTTATGGTATGATAAGAAATTAGGAGGTTGAAAGCAGTGAACAAGCACCTTCAATTGGATCAGAAACTATGACATGTGGCTAGGTGTGATGATTCATAGGTCAATAATGTCTTTCTGTAATAGTGATGATTCAAGAGCTATCAGAGTTTAGGCTTGTTGGGCTTTTAACACAGGGAATTCATCTTGGACCTTCTACATAATTGCATATGTCTATTCCTACTATGGAGGCAGACGTCTGGTTATTAAATGCTGATTACCAGTGGTAGGAAGTGTCATAATAGTGCCGCTTCACAGCAGAGGAGAAATTGGGGGAACCAGACACTGGGGTAATACTGGGTAAGCCCCTTTTTCAGGTCGATGTGAGAGGTAATTCCTTTAGGATTATACAGGTCAATGGATTAAGATGGAATTGGTATAAGGGTTCACTTTTGACTTAACCATAAAATCTCAGTCCTGAGGTAAGACTTAATTCTGTTAAAAATTAATCTGTGTCAGAGGCAAAGAGGCCATTGCAAAAGACTTGTTTCATAACTGGGTGGTTAACAGTAGAATTGCAAGCCCATTTCACTCCCCTATTTGAAGGTTTTAGAATATCCTCCAGAGGCTTGTGCCAAAAAAGAGAGGGTGAGTTCTACTCATTTCATAATATTTGTTAACCAGAAGGGCTCTTAGTCTATGAAGATATCAGCAAGAGGGAATGTTAGAGTTCAATATTCTTTGTTAGATGATGCAGTACTTATTGTTTGCCTGTCTAAAGATTCCCAGTTGGCAAAGCTGGATGTGAAATTAGTTTTCTCGCTTATCCCGGCTTCCACACATGGCTACTGTGTTTTGAGAATGTATTTTAAGTGTTTTTTGTTCTTTGACACAGCTTTATCAATGGGATATGCAGTGGCTTGTGCCAGCTTTGAAAATTTTAATACGGCTCTTCAGTGATGTTGGAATTAGAAGCTACCAGAACAATGTGCAGTCCACTATATGAGTGATTTTTTGACTGTAGATAAGGGTGAACAGGGTGCTGAGAAAGGCTGCACTTCATTTCAGGATCCTTAATTTGAGTTGTGAGTGCTGTTAGCCCAATCAAAGATACAAGGACCTTTAGAGAATATTACATTTTAAGGTATTGAGATAACTGTATTTAAAGCATAATACAGTCTGTATAAGGCTAAGGCTGAAAATATTTTAACTGTCTCATACAATCATTTTTATTATCCAAGAATGTGAAGCTGAGCCAAGTCATGGACATTTATGGCTTGTTGAATTTTGATTTTAGAGTGGTGGCCCTGGGCAATAATTTTTATATCATTCAATAATTTGTTTAGAGGTACAGAAAAGAAACATCACAGGTTAGGGTAACTATATAGGTAAAGTAAGATGTTTAGGTGTGGTCTTTATTTTTGGCTGATTTTAATAGTAGGTCCTTTTGGCTGAGGGACTGGGTGACACATTTTACATTGGAGTTGTTCACTGATGCAGTCATATACTTGAGGATGGGGACATTTTTAAGGGACAAAGCTTCTCAGCTGCTTGAACCTCAGCTTAGTCACCAGAATGTAGAAATGACATAACCTTTTTGGAACAAATGTCCATTGGGATTGCTATACTCATGTGATAAAATGACTTGCAAAACAAAAAGGTGATGCTCCCATCCGAAAACATAGCAGTACTGCAAGTCTTGAACAAAATGTCATCCAAATTATTATGGCATCAGTCGCTTTGGAAACAGCACATGCTACACAGACTGTGCATTAACTTATCTTTCTATTCAGACCACATCCCTAATGTTTGCTACGTACTTGCTGATACTCTTTCTTACCTGTAGGCTGGCAAGTTTCTGCAGTTGGCTCTGAAAGTGGCAGATTTGCCAAAAACAGTACCAAATGAACTGAGGATGATTAGTGAGGGATAGCTGAACTCCTTTGGTGGAATTCCCGAGTCTTAATAGAAGGAGCGCTTATGTAACCAGCTATTAGAGCTTTAGCTGTTGCAGGGTTAGCCTGCCAGTGAAAGAAAGATCATGGTCAGCCCACCTGTTAGTGGACAGAACAAACCTCCTAGTCCAGCTAGGATACATGTAGTGGGACTAAGTCAATTTACTAGAGATTATGGCCTTCAAGATTTCATGAAGCATTGGTTAATTACTAAGCTCTTAAAAGGCTGGGTCCGGAGGTATGTAAATTGATTCATGTCATCTTACAGATAAATGATTGCTAAAAGCCATTGTAGTATGTGCTCTTGCAGTTTCTCACAAATATCATGTTTATGCGCATGGATCCACCTTTCTTAAATGGCCTTTTTTTGTGGCTTTTCATATGACTGAGTGTCTTGGGACCTTAACATGTTCTCATGTCTTATGATCTCAGGATCCACTATTGGATTGGGCTGGCAAATTTAGGACTGACTATGTGGGTATTGGTCAGCAATTGATCTCAGACAGATTAGAAATCTCTTTACTCTGTCCACTGCATTGGATCTTTACACTTCAGAGTCTTTGTCACCCTAGTAATTTGAAGAGACTGGAGTTTTTATTTTTTGAATGCAGTCCAGTTACTCCTCATGGAACTCAATATATTTTTATTTAGGATTTTGTCCACTTAGGGTCTAAAATGTGAAGATTATTTATCCCATTCCTTCAGGCCGGGGTATGATTCAGACATGAAGGGGGATTCAGTAAAGCTTACGGGATAATTTTTATTGTGTGCACATTGCAGTTTAATGCGCATATGGACGTGAAAAGTTTTAGATTCAGTAAACTCCACTTAGTGTGCACAGTGGCCCACACTCTCACTCAAATATGGAACAATTTGTAGCATTCAAATTACAGCATAAGTAGCTAAATTTTATGCTAACAAAGCCAATCAGCATAGTACAGTGATTCAGCAATCTCTAAAGCAACCATGTAGACTTTATGTTTGTGCTGGTCATGCATTCCAAAAGTTTCTGAATACAGCCACTGAAAGGAGTCTACACAGAAACAAGAGCAAGTAAAAGCTCTTACATTTGTATAGAACTGCCCTTAGCGTGTAACATCACATATATTTTGACCTAATTACACAAGGTGGATGTTAGAAAATCAGTGTAACAATCATAATAATTGCTATTTAAGTGCCATAATATAAATGCAGCTTCACTCCCCCACCCCCAAATGAATGCACTTGTAAGGAATGCAGGTTGTTAAATTGTGCAAACTTCCATGAAATAGAGTATTATACTGCTATGTAAACATATGCAGGATGTAACAATGAAGAGCAAGGTAGTCAGTAAACCCAGGGGTGAAAGCTCCGTAGTTACAAACACACGACAATAAAATATAAAAGCAAATAAACTAAGGAGCTACCATGTGATGAAAAAAGCAGTCATACAAAAAATGATAATCCAAAGGAACAGTTCAAAGGAGCGGTTTTCAGCTTCAGTCCAATGACAACTATTAATAATATCCACGCACGAACCCGGACAAAAACTCAAGTTTATTGTAAAAGAGGTGAGTGTTTTCGCTAAAAAGCTTCTTCAGACCTAGTAACATATATAATCTAAAACAAAGCAAGGTATATATAGATCTCATTCATCAATTAGTGCAACCAATTAACGAATGAATAACAACTAAAATATTTTAAAGATATAGAAGCATAACATAATATGGCAATACAATACAACAAGTCTATCAACCTATAAAAACATATCATTACTCATTCTATCATAAAATTAAAAGGTTAAAAATATGTACATAAATAAGAAGGTCTATTTATTTAGCCTCCTTCTTTTCAAAACAGGTTTGATAGAGGCTCGTTCATTTAAACCCTTGCCCCTATCATCCCTTAAAAGAATAATCCAACATGTTTCCCTATACTCTGTATACGTCCTAATATCACCCTGTCTAACACTATTATTGATGGATTCAATAACCCTAAACTTAAAGGTGTGTTCAACACCAAATCCATTAACATGCTTTGAGAGTGCATTATTTAATCACTTCTTTCTTATACTGTACAGATGTTCTCTGATATGATCACGTAAGGCTCTGTTGGTCTTCCCGACATAGAATGCACTACAAGTTTCACATACTGCTAGATATACCACATTAGAGGACATACAGTCATGATGACCCCTAAACTTGAAAGCTTTACTCATATCCGGGTGAAAAAACTCAAATTCGGTACTAATATATGGGCAATGATTACATGAGCCACATGGTTCAGTGTATCCAAAATCAACAGTGCCTCTATCATCATTCTTATGACATAAGAGCCTCTTCAGATTCTTATGGTTCTTATATCTGAACCTAGGAGCTTGACCAACAATGCCCCCTATATCACTGTCAACTAAAAGGATAGACCAATGTTGTTCAAAACGTTTTGTAACATATCCAGTATCACTTGAAAAATATAATGGAATTTTAGTGAAGATGGGTCTACTATCACCAAGGGGACTAGTTATACAATCATTCGGGCCAAAGTATGGTTTGGCCCTAGTTTCTCTCAAAGATTCAAGATCATTCCATTGCCTTTCTAATTCTGCAGATGAATAGCCCCTTTCTATCAAATTCTCTCCAATACTTGTGAGTTCAGAGCAAAAACCAGCTTCTGAGGAGTTCATCCTGGATGCTCTCATGCCTTGCCCTCTAACTAAATTCCTGAAGATATATCCGGGATGCATACTCGCCCTGAACAGTAGTGCATTCTTATGACATGCCTTACGATGAACACCAGTATTAATCATACCTGAATCTAACTTCTGAACATATACATCAAGATAATCTATAAAATCAAATGAAAATTTAAACGTAAACTTCAAACACGTCGTCAAATTATTAACCTCTTCAAAAAACATTTTGAACACTGAATAGGGACCACGCCATAGAATAAACAAATCATCCACGAATCGCCTATAAAACAAGACATGCTCTATAAAATAGTTCTCTAAAAACAAGACATCATGTTCCCATTGAGCAAGGAACATATTGGCGTAGCTATTGGCACATGAAGTGCCCATAGCTACGACATGTTCCTGCAAATAAACATGCTTCCCAAAAATAAAAATATTATTGAGAACAATTTCCAAGAGAAAGCATAACAAATCTATCTGTACAGCTGTGTAGTCACTATGTAGACTTAGATATTTTTGAATAAATTGAATTCCAAGGTCATTAGGTATCATAGTAAATAAAGACTGGACATCCATAGTGACAAAAGCTATATCGTGCAAATCAGTTATACCTCGCACACTTTCATAGAGGTCACCCAGAAATTGCTTAGAGTCTCTTAAGACGTACGGGTCCAAATTAATTACGGGGCGTAAATGCTTCTCTACATACAGGGATAAGGGTTCAGTAACCCAACCAGCCCCCGCTACTATAGGCCTCATGGGTGGTCTAGAAGGGTCCTTATGGATTTTGGGGAGTCCCCGAATGATAGGAATTAACGGATTGTCCACACTCAAGAAATCAAACATTTCATTAGAAATGAGACTGGCCTTCTTTATATCAATCAGGTCATTCCTAACTGTAGATATAATGTTATGCACCTCAGGAACTGATAATATCTTATAAAAAGTATGATCTTCTAACATCTCATGCATGCTCAATACATAGGAATCACTGTCCATAATTACAATACTGCCCCCTTTATCTGCTGGCCAAATAGTTAGAGCATCATTATTTTGTAAAGTAAGTAGAGCCTTCCCTTCCTTGAATGTTAAATTATGTTTCAAAGATCTTAAAGAGTTACTAGTTCTATTATCATAGAACCAAAAGATGGTTAGCTTACAATAGGCTTCAACCAGTGGATGATTCAAGGGAGTATAATAACTCAATTTCTTTAGACATGGTCCTGAATTCTCTCCCTTCCTAATATTCTCTCCCTTCCTAATATTACTAACCCGATCACCAAACATGAAACGTAACATAACATCCCTACAAAAAATCCTTTAATCAAGTATGGTATCTTCCAACCTACTAGGACAAGTGGGTATGAAATTCAGACCTTTCTGTAGTATATTACTTTCCTCTAACGTCAGTACATAACTAGAAATATTGTGAATCAACGTGGAATATCCTGATTCCACATTCTCTTTATAGTCTGGTTCTGTTGAATATCCCCTGACAACTTCCTCTTGTATCTGTTCCTGCTGGTTGAACTGCCTCTCCCCCCACCCCTGTTCATACAAACAGGTAGAGGAAAAGGAGGCAGGTAACCAGACTCGCCAGTCTCATTAGACCTACGATTGGGAATATTCACATTGGGTGCCTTAGGTCTAACTACCTGTTCAGTATCCTTAGAACAGACATTTCTGTCAGGCTGATTAACAATGACACATGGATACAAACTTGTCACAGAAGGAACTGTACCATGTGTATTATGCTCAAAAGTAAAGGAAGGGCCTACCCATGCAGATCCTGTATATCTACAGCTTCTCTATGCTTATTACAATCCACCTTATTCTTAAAAGAGTTCATAACATTACTACAATCTATTTTTTTCTTTCCAGGTGCTTGTAGAATATCATTAGAGGAGCAAACAGTATCTGGCATACTTTCAGCAAGTGACGACACCCTCTCACATGCTATATTAGTGCCATTGACTCTAACATCAACTCTAGTGTTTATAACGTTAGAAGTATTTGTGACATTAGGAACATTCCTATCAATGGAAGGGGTAACAATATCATTAAAATGTCCAACATGAGGCCATAAAAACACATGGCCTACTTTAAAGTCATATGTGTCCCTTATAATTTTTGACTTTTTCTGTTGAACCAACTACCGTTCAAATACCGCTATCCTGTCTAATAACATCTCAAAGGATGGTCCGTATACATTCCCTGGGAAACAATTGAAAAGTTCTGATTGTTTCTTGAAGGAGTAGAGTTTGTAAACGCTGCTCCTCTGGTTTAAAATAATCAATGAGGAGCTTCATATAGCTTGCACTCACCTTTAAATTCAGTTTTTGCCGCTGCGCTAACAGCTCGGGATATTGAGTACCTTGACTCGGCATGTTCAGTACTCGCAAGCCTCTCGGAACAATTTTCCTATCGAGGCATGCTTCAAAGTGAAGACATTGGAGCTGCAAGCATTTATAGCGTAAAAAATCTTTCTCCAAACCCTCAAGACAGAGGCGTACTTTATCCAAGTCATTAGTTGATTCAATAACATCATCTGACGAGAAACAAAGGTCGTTTCCCCACAAACTCGCAAAGTCTCTATTCAAATACTGTCCGAATCTCACCGATAGGGCATCCGAGCCTGGGCTACTCCTCTCATCCGATAATGCAGCCTCTGATTGGTTGATCTTTCCAGCACTCATCTGTCCAGCATTCGCTTCCACTGCTGGAGTATAATCAAGTTCGATATCCGTATTCAATTCAACAGCCATGTCCCCAACGGTTACTGACAAAAATATATAAAGAGCAATAATGAAGAGCAAGGTAGTCAGTAAACCCAGGGGTGAAAGCTCTGTAGTTACAAACACACGACAATAAAATATAAAAGCAAATAAACTACGGAGCTACCATGTGATGAAAAAAGCAGTCATACAAAAAATGATAATCCAAAGGAACAGTTCAAAGGAGTGGTTTTAAAAAAAACGTTTATTTACTTTTATATTTTATTGTCGTATGCAGGATGTAGCTGATGGATTACAGTATTCCTCGGTTACAACACTGAGCTCCCATGCAGTCTCCCTGCCTACATGGTTACAAACTATGTAGATTCTGGGCTGTTAGCATAGTGAAGATGTAAATGAGGTCAGAACTCATTAGAATTGTTGAATCTCAAAAAAGAGTAACCATGTAGTAACCGTGTTCACTTTGTGTAGGCACTTCCATGGTGTTTGTGTTGAATTCATGACAACAGTGAATGCTAACATCGGGGGGGGGGTGTCAGGTTGCACTTGCAGAGATGAACGTGTAGGGCTGTGAAGGGTGAAAGTGCATGTAAGCAGTGCACATTTTCCAAGTTTTGTATCATCCACATTATTTGTTTGTCAAAAAGTGTAGTCTGTGTCTAGTTTACCTTTTTTTTTCTTTCACTTTGCCATTGTTTGCATGATACAGTGCTTAGTGCACTCACAGCGGAATGAATGGCAGGTTTCTCTGTGTTGCTAAGTAACTTTTCCTGTGGCAGCACATGTATGTGTTAGGGCTGGAATATAGATGGTCCTGGATTTGCCTACAGGGTGAGCAACCTTTTCTTCACTTGTTATGGTCCATGTTTATATGATATCATGAAAACTGAGGAAATATCAATTTTGCCTATGCTAACCTTATTTATGTGAAGGTGCACAGAGGTTCACGGAGGTGCACATAGTGTACTAATGAGTAAGTAACAAGTGTGTTTAATAGATGCTAGTTATAGCATAAGCAGGTGAATTGCATGTTAATCAACAGATCCAACATGGTGGAGCTATTCAACAATGTATAAAGTATCCATGTAGCCTCCATCCTGGATTTTCCTTTATCCTTCAATACCATTGGAATAGAGACAAGGAAATTTTAGCTGACACAATGCTGGGGGCTGCTGCAACTATTCTACATCTGCATGTGCTAGAGGCTGAACCCAGTACTGCTGGTGCTGCTGACAATAGGCCTTGACTGAGAAGGAGAAGGGTGTTCAGGCCCAGGGTAACTTTCCAGGTGCTACATGAACTGGAGATTGTAGAGCACAACAGGTTAGATAAGGACACATTACAGGAACTCTGTGAGCTCTGCCACCCTCAATTCAGAGCCAGAGCCAACCAAGGGGAGCCCATCCCAGTGGAAACTAAGGTATGTGTAGCCCTTAGAATATTAGCTACTGGTACCTTTCAAAGATCAAGTGGAGACATGAAGGGTGTGTCACAGGTATCAGCCTCCAGGATCCTCCAACAATTTCTGGATGCTATGCTCATACATGCCAGTGGGCATATATTTTTCCCCATAGTTCTGAATAGAAGACCAGCAATATTGAACTATTTTAATGGGTAATGCACTAACCTGATGTACTGGACACCACATATTGCACTCATGTACACATTAAGGCACCACCTGGTGAGCAAGGTATAATCTACATTTAACTTCAAGGAATACCACTCAATCAACTTCCAAGTAATGTCTAATGCTCATGGAATTATTGTGAATGTGTGTACTGGCAACCCAGGTAGATATCATTACTTCCACATCTGGCACACATCACAGTTATTCCAGATGTTTTCTAGGGGCGACATCAAACCAGGTAATTTACTGGTCCTGGAACCATGGCTGATGACACCCATCAGCAGTGCACACACGCCCATGGAAGAATGTCATAATGAGGAACACGTTCAAACTAGAAACATCACAGAGCATGTATTTGGACTTCTGAAATCATGGTTCCAGTGACTAGCTATATCTTGTGGAGCCCTGCAATATAATCAACGCACATGTAGACAAATATCCACTGTATGTGCTATGCACCACAATCTGATCCTGCGGAAACAGCTGAACCAGGATCAGTAAGGGGAAGGGACACACATTCCTTACCAATGCCTAGGTCACCACAGCTACAGTCAGAGAAGGACTCAGTGGAGGAACACCCAGCTGCTTTTCCTGTAGGCAGACGTAGGCATGCTCACTATGCCCTTGCTTTGGCTAAGAGACAATTTATAGCATATACACTGACCACCTGGGGACCTAATACTTTTTTCCTACTCACATACATATAGTAAAATTGATGCCAGGCAACTCACACAACATTTATCTCCCCATATATTGGCTATGTACTGCTTGCATCAGACAGAATCAGCCCTGAGCTAAAGGTGTGTCAACTGCTGCATTTGCAGTGTGAGTCCTGAACATAGAATGTATTCTTTAATAATATTATGACATATCCTTGTATTTCCTAACTTGGTACAATAAGCAAGTAAACAGTGAGGGACTTGTACAGAAAGTACCTTAACATGTGATACCAGGCACTTTTTTACTCATATTTGTCCAGTAGTAATTAGTAGGCCTCAGGTTTGAAAGATTCACACAGTCATAACTCTGAAGAATTCTGTTGTTTTCTGCATGGCTTCAGTTTAGTACCGTACGTTTGTACTGGTAAATCATTAAAGACAGAAGTTAGAAAGTGATGATAAACATTGCAGTTTCAGACTTCAGACTTATTTGTGTCATAACAGTAACTGAGTTTTGCCCACCCCCCTCAAAGACAAAGAGGTGTGTACCCTTGTTCCTGCCATAACAGTAACTCAGCTATGCTACTCCCAAAAGAACAGTATATGTGTGTTTGTGAAATCCAACCTGTACTTCATTTGTTGGTAACTGCATTTCATATTATTTCCAGTTAACATCCTCTCACATGTTAAGGCCAATGATATAGAATGGCGTGCACACTGCATCTGTTAGATAACTAATGAATGATCAAGAAACACAAAAAGGTAAGACAATGATTTATATTTGTAAGCATAATTATGACCAGCTCTGTAATCACTAACTGTTCTATGTCCAACTATAGTAAAGAGAATTAAATGTACAAAGCACAGCTGATGGTTTGATAGCAGTGCACATTGTGATGCAGTTAGTTTTGTGAAGAATAACTTCATTTCATTGAGGCAAAGGTGTATGTGTGCCAAAGAGGACTAAGGCATCTCCCCTATTTTCTGAAGCTGTACTGGTGTGAGGGTTCAAATCCTGACATATGTATGATTCTGGGATGTGTGCTATCAAACTTTACTGTGCACTGACATATTTTCCGTATGTGTTCCTTAGTTTAGTATCTTTTTCTCTTTGTCTTCTTTTAATTCCACTTTTGCATGATATGCAGCATCCCAAAAAATAGTTTGGCTAAGTTTATCTTGTATGCATAATGCGCAACATTGTGGAGTCAGGGAAAAAACAGATTCCCTAGAAAGCAAAACACCTAAACTTGGAAAATGGATGCATTCAATTAATGCTTTTAGCCATCGCAAAAAGCCGGCTGGGAGTACAGATTCAACCAGGCTATAGTAGCAAACATTAGCAATGCACCTTGCAAATTGCACTCTGCTTCCCTGCGTGCATGCGTGTATACTTTGTTAACCATCATGCAAATTCAATGCTCATTGTGCTATGGAATTGTATATATGATGTTTTATTATTGGTGTCTGTTGTCCAGTTCCTTTGTATGACATAAAACTACATGTTGAAACATTGCAAACTAAGGACACAATATAATTATATGCCGTATATTTACAATACATCCATTTGTTCCTCCCCTCCCAACCACTCCAGACAAGCAGTACAACCCTGGGGTCTCATTACTTTTTACACACATATATCAACAGCAATACAAAGTGTTGTGTACATAATATTGTGTGCTCACTTTTTGACAGGGCCACTTGGGGGTGCTCGCAATCTTAGTCTGCAAAACTCAAACAGCCAAGTATGCTCAGTCAGGGTACTTGCATTGCTACACAGCTAGGCTTCCAAACAGTTTACTGCTATTAGGCTACTAGCCTCAGATGACACTATAAAGCAATGTACATATGCAGGCCTCCCTACCTCTTGTCTCCTACATGGTCTGCAGATGTCATCTTCTATAAGTTCACCTGCAGTCATGACAAAATCGCCCTTCTGCCATGGAGCATGAGTTAAGTACTGTGTTCTGTAGTCTATGTACCTTACCTCACTGCAGTCAACTGGGTATGTGTGTGTGTGTCTACATAGAAAAGCAGAAGTATGTATCCCACAGTTACTTCTCCAATGGCATGGCTTATCACCTTTTTTGAGAATTGCACTAGCCTACACATTCATTTCATGGAGGTCTCCCAACCTATTGTGTCCCACATGGCCTGCTGATGTCATCTTCTATATGTTCATTTACAGCCCTAACAAAATCAGATTTGTGTCATTTCATGTGCACTAGGTGCTGTGTTCTGTAGTCTCTATACTTAGATAGGGAGGGGTTCTATTCTCACTGCAGTCAAGTGTGTGTGTGTGTGTGTGTGTGTGTGTGTGTGTGTGTGTGTGTGTGTGTGTGTGTGTGTGTGTGTATCTTTCCAATGGCATGACTTTGAAAAGCTTATGCATCCATTTCATGCAGGCCTCCCAAACTCTTGCCTCACACATGGCCTGCTGATGTCATCTATTATTTTTTCTTTCCCACACAGCACAGCAGGATAGGCCTGGCCCACAGGATCCACATGCCCCCAGTGCAGTGGCTATGGCACCAAGGCCCAGCATGTCTGAGCAGCAACCGGGTAACATCCCTTGTGCTGCACCTGCACTACCTGTCCTTTCAGGTACTTCTGTCCCAGATGACAGGCCTGTAGTTCCCTCTGGGACCAGTGGCAGAGGGGATGATTTTATCACAGAGATGAACTGCAGGGGATGGGTCATAGGATTGTGCAACGCACTGTAGACACATTCATATGCTGGATGGAGACACTGCTCTCCTTCATTGTACTTAATAACACAAGGAGACAGAGACACCAGACAATACATTCATTAGTGCAGTGAGGTGACAGTGATAACAGTCAGATGGGTAAGGACTCAATTTTCACTGTCATACAGCTTCACATCCATGGCTTTGCAAGGTCCGCACCCTTACCCCAAACATGGTTTTCACCCACCTCTTGTGTTCTTCACCATCTCTGTGTCTTGTCTTGTATGTCCTGTCTGTCAGCAATTGGTTCCTCACCTTGCCAACCTATCCGCTGCAGACATACCTGTGTCCCTTCCCTAACATTCCCCTTTCTCTGAAAAAAAGGACACCTGCCCCCCCCCCAAAAAAAAAGAAATTGTCCCATACATAGAGTTCCATGCCACAAATATGTCTGCTTAACACACTTGATTCACTCCAGTTGGCTATACAACATGATTAAATTGTTGTCAACTCTCTCTCACTAGAGGTGACAGTCCAAATTCAACTAATCTTCTGTATATGCGATCAGTTTTTCAGGGCACATTCTCAGTATACATCATATATTCCAATACATGCATGTGTTTTCCAGCCCCCCCTCCCCGAAGCAATACAACCCGGGGGGGGGCATCAGTATTTTTACACAAATATATCAACCACACTACAAAGTGTAATGTATAATGTTATGTGCTCCCTCATGGACATGGACATTTGGTGGTGCTGACAACCTTGCTCTGCTAAACTCGAATATCCAACTATGATCAATAAGGATACTTGTGTTTTTAGGCTTGTACACACCTAGGACACACTCTACAATTAGGCTAATGGCCTCATATGAACTCAGGAAACTATGTGCCTATACAGGCCTCACAATCTGTTGTCCCCTACATGGCCTGCTGATGTCATATACCATAAGTTCACCTGCAGTGATGGAAAAAGTCAGATATGTGTCATGGTGTTTGCATAAAGTACTGAGTTCTATAGTCTGTATACTTAGGGTTTCTGTTTTCACTGCAGTCAACTGGGTGTGTGTGTGTCTCTAGTCAGCAGAGTAGATGTGCTATCCTACAGTTGCTTCTCCAATCAGTCTTGTTAGTCTTTTCATACTTGCAGAAGGCTACACATATATTTCCTGCAGCCCTCCCAACCTCTTGTCTCCCATATGGCCTACTGATGTCATCCACTATATGCTGACCTACAGACATATAAAAGTCAGACATGTGCTGTAGTGCTTGTGTATAGTACTGTGTTCTGTAGCCTATGTACTTTGGCAGGGGATCTGTTCTTACTGCAGTCAACTGTGTGTGTGTGTGTGTGTGTGTGTGTGTGTGTGTGTGTGTGTGTGTGTGTGTGTGTGTGTGTGTGTGTGTGTGTGAGACAGATGTTACTTAATATCACAGAGGTCCTTTTACACCACCATGTGGGTACCTGTTATCACTCTATGCTCAACAGACAATGATGATGTAATCAGCTATATCAGATTATCGAATATACAACCACCCCACCATACCAGGATCAGACATGGATCTGGAGCCCAGGAAGACATCACTTTAGGTCTGTAGGAGATTACTAGGTAGAGGACTGTTGGCAGGTATGCTTTGGGGTAGGTATGGAAGGGACACGGAGGTGACGTTTTCCCCAAGCTGTCTAGTAGCAGGTTGGCAATATCCTCCAGGTCAGTATGAGTGGTACTGTCCACTACTAGTTTGGCACAAAGCTGGGCCTTTACTTTTAGATTTCTGACATAGCTAAGGAATGCCTGCTGATTATCTTTAGCAAGGGATGGTACTTTAGGTTTGCACGTGGCTTTAGTGAACATTTTCAAGATAGCTAATTTCCTTGTTTAAACTTTGGAGGGTGTCCTTCCTTTGCTGAATCAATTGTCTCTTGTTCTTCATTATTACTTTTTTCCACTTGTTGTATAACCTATGTATGCTTGATGCTCATCAGGGTGATTTGCTTTCTGTGAGGTACTTGTTTTAATCCATTCATGTTCAGCCAACTATGTATGTTTGTATAGCTGTTTACACAGGACATTTGTGTACACCTCTGTATAGCAGTCATTGTTGTCTGTGGTAACAGAGGGTTTGCAACTCTTTATGGAACTGGTTAGTAGCCTAAAGTTTGCTTTGAATAAATGTATCATCCTTTCTGCTCTTGAGGAGTGTTGGGTGTTATTGTGCATGCAACTGAATTGTGATCTGACCTGACCTGGGGGGGGCAACACACAAGAGTTAGTACAGAGATCCACTATGTTAGTCACTGATAAGTATAAGGCATTCAAGCTCCTTGTGGAGGTGCAGAGTATCTGTTACACAGCATGTGTATTAACAAAGTCCAGGCACCTTTGGGTGAGTGTTTTTTTTTTGCACATATAAGACTCCAAATCGATGGGAAGGTAGTTGAAATCACACATAACCAAGGTGTTTGTCTGTCTCATGAGTGTCTCAATTAGGTCCAAGTAGGAAGAGTCATCCTCGTAGTTCATGGTGGTTGACCTGTAGCTATCAATGATATGAACGGGGTTTTGCATGCAGTTAGTTGGACTTGAAGTAGTGCTATAGAGTCATTCTCTTTGACCAGTCTTGCAGAGGATTTATCTTTAATGAAGATGTATACACCTCTGCATTTGGTTCTTTCACACTCGTTGTATGTGTGAATGTGTGGAAGACATTGTACACCTGCATGGTCAGGGAGTTCTCTGTGGTTTTGAACCATGTCTGTGTGACCACACAGACATGGGCATATTCCAAGGTAAGGAGCTCTTTCAGCGATTGCAGTTTCTGATCTACTCTCCTTGCATTAAGCAACATAACCACCACTTTGTCTGTAGTGGATTATTTTACATTGTGACATTAATTGTTATGATATTGCCTAAAAAGTCCACTATGTGGCAGTCTAGCACCTTTATATAGTACAGTGAGGTACATCTCCAGTCATTCACTGCAACATGGACCATGACAGAGTCATAATGGTACTTGTTGAGAGACTTAAGTGCATGCATCATCTGATGAATGCTGGCACCTGACAGGCAGCTGACTGACTGTGACCTTCTCCTTGTCCAGCCTGGCAAGGGGGACATCTATGTGTCTCACTATGGAGTCTCTTATGATAAAGACATTTGGGTTTTGAGGTGTTTTTCCTGAAAAACTTATTGCCTGAGAAATTGGTGTGTATTATACATGTAGTGGACTTTTAGGTCTGCATTGTGTGCAGCAGGTTTGAATTTGGGAGGTCTCCAATCTTTAGTTAGGTTTCTAGCAAGTGCCTCCACATATGTGGATTTATTTGTTGTGAGCTTATCTGCAAGAGGTGAATTGTGTGTGTTGACAACATTTGTTATCTGTTTTGTTATTATCTGTGGGAATTTATTCTAAATTCATAGTATAGATGCAGCTCTCACATGTTGTATTAGTTTGATTTTAGCAGTAACTGGTTGTCAGTATACATGAGGCAATTGCTTTGTTTCCTCTAGATGCCCATGTAAATCAGACTGCCTGGAGAAATGGTGATAAACTGTCTGTCCATTATGGAAGATATATACTGTAGTAACTAGTGGTGAGTAGGTTAGGTGGACCAGGTTTTGGTGTAAGACTAACAAAATGTGTCTAGTCTATGGAGGGTTAGGGTTACAAAATGTGTCAATGTTTCACAATGCACAACTGAGTTGCTGGCAGGGTAGCTGTGCAAGCTCAGAGCAGCTACAGTAAACTGAGTGAAAACACCCCAAAACACAATGTCTGAATACAAGTGAAGTTAAACAATTTTAAACAAGTAAAAAACATGAATGGCCAATTGTGAGCCTTATTCCAGCACTCCCCAAGTCAGATGGGTTTTTGGCTGCACAATTCTACCACAAGGGTGCAGGGGGGGCCTTCTTAATGTATAAGAGCTGGCTTTAGTGAACCAGCAATACCAAACAGCGTAGTATCAGCAAGCATGAATTGAGCCTATGCTATAAAATGCAGAAGTACTAGAAATTCAAAGTGCAGAAAATTGCAATCACAACAGAAGAACAAACAGTTTAAATAAAGCAGCATCCCAGTAGAATGTTCCAACAAGAATGTAGACAACAAACCTTCCTAGTGTGAAATATATGATCTGGAACACAAGTGCTTAAACCAGAACTTTCAGAATAACAGACACAATAAGCCTTTAACCAGCTTAGAAGGGTGTAGTCTATCCTCCCCGCCACAAGAGTCTACACCAGAAACCTTCCTAATGTAAAATAACTGGTTTGGAGGCCAAGTGCTTAAACCATAACAAAAAGACTTAGAAAAACAGCCATGATAACATTCAACCAGCAATTACCAGCTCAGAAGAGCAGA
Source organism: Protopterus annectens (assembly GCF_019279795.1). Classification (NCBI taxonomy): domain Eukaryota; kingdom Metazoa; phylum Chordata; order Ceratodontiformes; family Protopteridae; genus Protopterus; species Protopterus annectens. The sequence goes on from NC_056731.1 coordinate 958,224,326, forward strand.
GGCTACCCTCTTCTCCCACCAGAGTGTAGACTACAAACCTTTCAAATATAAGAAAACTGGCCTAAAGCCCAAGTGCTTAAACCAAAAGTAATGGGCTTAGAATAACAGTTACAATGTAATGCAATACCAGACACATGACAGTGACATGGATTTTAATCTGCCCACATACATGATGTCATGGTTAGTTGACCCTGTGTTATCTTCATGAGAAAGTCCAGTGGTCTATCCAGTTGTTGCATGTGTCTGGTGAGGTTCTTGAAAAAGAGAGCATTATACTGTATTACTGTTCTAATGACTTTGACTACAGTGCTGTCATACAATCCTGAGATCTGAATGTGATGGCATATCTTATGATATGCAATTTATGTATGTACTGGAAAACATTAAAAAGAAAGTTTGTAAAGTAATGACACACATTACAGTTCCTGACTTCACAACCCTTACAAGATAATACACTAAAAAGTATTGTCATGGTGATCCTATCCACTGTGTCATTTGGCAAGGAAACTATAACTGACAGGTACAATTATCAGTTCAACAACACAAATGCAGATGTACCAGCCACTAATATAGCTATGTACCCTGTGCATCAGACACAAAACGTTTGTACCCTGAATCCAAAAGAGAGAAAACAAGGATATGGCACAGTTATCACCTGTACAGGGTGCTGGTGGGGGTGGGGGGTTCAGGAAGCTTAGGCTGACACAAAATGCTGGTGATTGTGAGTGAGGAAGAAAGGGAAGCAGGCAAGCTGTGTGTGTCTGTAGGGGGTTCTCCATGTAAAACTGGTGTGTGAGAATCTACATGAACACAGCCAAGCTCATTGCTAGCTCTACATCTTGGTATGTTGAACAGGTATGAGCTGTGCATGATAGAGGTGGCAGTTCATCATGGTTGCCCCCAACCATGGTAACTGTCTCTGCCAGAAGTTGCAGTGGCACCTTCATGCCCATTGTCAGAGGGAGTGCAGCTACCTGAGCGTAACCAATGTCTGCTGGACATGCCCCCTTCATGGGAGTGCCCAGGACCACAACCCCTTAGCCTGTCACATATGGGTGTAGACAGCACACTCCCCAATGGGCAAGTGGAAGTACTGCCAGTATGGGAGTGTCATCTGGAACAGTCATGCTGGCTCTCAACAGATGTTGTGGCTGACATATGCCCATGAGGATGCTGTTCCCCTCCCAGCAGATTTTCCATCACAGAGAAACAGACACTGTTCATTCCATGACAGAAACCCCTCGGTCCATCACAGACACCCTTCGTTCAAATTTATCATTCATCCAATCGAGGGAATTAGCGATACAGTGGAGGCAGACAAACATGTCAGATTGTGCCACATCCACAACCAAGAGCATTTATCTGGGAGCACCTTTCTAAATGTGCCTGTGCCTCCATGATAGCCTTAAACATACTTTGAGTGACAAGGCAAGAGACACCTGGAGTAAGTAGAGGATTGACAGCTGGCCCGCTCCAAGCCCCCATATCAATCCTCCAACACTTTGGCAATGACTAGACTCAACAGGCACTGAAGCCACAGTAGCTGTACTTCCCTGCTCAGTGTCATCAACCTCCAGCTGTCCTATATCCATGAGCTGAGTGGACTGGGTAGGCCTCCTGACTGTATCTATGGAAAATGAAGGGTGGGACTGGATATAAACCTCTGTGTCAGATACATGTGCACCCCCGACTGTGTCTCAGTTTTGCCACCATCATAAGTGTCTGATGAGACACTAACATCAGGTGGCACAGGACCCACTCCCACTGTCACGATCACCTATGATAAAAAGGGAGAAACACAGGCATACATTAATACCTGCACTACTATGTTGCAATATATATGCTAAACAACTAACAATGCTACCACTATTACAGACAGTACTGAAATAACTTCATTTGGTTTACTACCTGCAGAAGACCTACTTTGCTGAATTCCTGATGGTCCTGAAATAAGTTAAGCAAGAAGAAAGATCAACATCATCACATTTAACAGTAAGACAGGAGGAACTACATGTACTATTTTCAAACAGCATGACATGTTACTTTAACAGGAATGTGGCTGACAACTCTAAACTGAGCTCATCACTGTACTAATATTCAATCCCCCTAAAAAACACAACTGACACAGAATAAACTTTTATTTCAATTGTTTTACTATACAACATTATAACAGCAGCTGCATGCATCCATGCAGATGCGAGCATGTCAATGGCCCTGCAGTGCACCTGCTCATATGGGTAGCCATGGCTGACCATGGCATTTATGTTAGCAATGATTTGCTGCCATATCCTCAGCCTGTCCGGCATATTGGGAAAGCCCTACCAAGAAGAAAAGTGCTGTGTTGACGTAATGTATCCACTATTTTTGTGTTTTCTGCCTCAATGAATTGGGGTCTGTGCCTCACTGTCATTTTCAGTCCTAAAATACAACAGAATGATAACACACATAACTATCACATAACTACAATGTAACTTTTACCATATAAAACAGTTAAGTTAGGTAGTCAGTAGAATCCACTGGAAAAACATAAAACATACAACATATGTGAAATACTAACAACAGGCAGGATGCAAAAGAAGGAGAGTAGCAAGAGCAACATATCCTTGTACGTACCATAACAGTAGGTCAACTGTGCTCCCCCCAAAAGAACAGTCCATTCTAGTTTGTGACATAACAGTAACTTCTATTTGCTTCCCCACTCACTAAAGAACAGGCACATGAACCATTTTGCTAATAAAATACATTTGAAATTCTAAACATGCATTCAAAGGACCTGTCCCAGAAACATTTGCATGTGTGTATCATGCAGCTTACTATTTTCATGTATTGTCAATCATTTGTACATCTGAAATGGTTTGACAAACATGGCCATGCCATCAGTACACTTCTAATTAATGCATACAGAAAACAATGTAAAAGGCTTTGCTTCACATGAATAATTAATATATTCCAGCATATGCATTATGTAGGGAAAAAAAATGACAGCATACCTGCTCGAGTTCAGTACTCCTCTGTAAAGACAGCTTGGGAAATAGTTTGATTTGCTGAACATGTAGTAAGTGTCCTTACCATCAGTTTGGCTAGCTACACATTTGCCTTTTTATACTGGAGTAGATTATTAATAGTCTGCATCTGTCTCAGCTGTGTTTTAGAAATGCTAATTACAGCATAACCAGCTGAACTGCATGCTAATTAACCAATCTAGTGGAAGTATTCAAGAAGTTATAAAGCAACCATTTAGACTCCGTACTGTCTATTTTCCTGTGGATTTCAAAAGTAGTGTACAGTCACAGAAAGTCTACACAGACAGAATGTTAGAAGCTGCTACTGCTGCTTAATTTCATTTGTATGTGCTACAGGCTGCAGGCAATGTTGCTCCTGCCAATAGCTATAGGCCAATACAGAGAAGAGTTTTCCTACCACAATTAACGTATCACAACATACATTACATGGACATTGTAGAGTGCTACAGGGTAGACAGGGACACAATACAGGAACCTTGTGACCTCTTCTGGCCTCAACTGAGAGCCACAGCCTTTAGCTCCACATGTATTGGCTGTGTATTGCTTTATCACAGTCAGCCCTGAACTAACTTCTGTTAACTGCTGCATTTACAAGGTAAGTCTTGAACATGTACTGTATCGTATAATAATATTATGACAAGGTGGGAGATTTGTACTGAAATTAATGCCACATGACAGCAGAGACTTATTTGACTTCTTTGTGTCCATTAGCAAGTAGTAGGCCTCAGGCCTCAAATATTCGCATATTAATATCGCCCCAAAGTAATGATGACCACTGCATGCCCTCAGTTTAGCACCATATGTTTAAAATGGAAAATCATAACAGAGAAGTTCAAAAGTAATGTGACACATAGTAGTTTACAGCTGCACCACCCTCACAAGATCAAACCAGCAGGATGCAAAACAAGGAGAGTAACAAGAGCAACATAGCCTTGTTTGTGCCATAACAGTATTTTAGCCTGGCTCCACCCCCCTTGAAAGAATATTATATCCTTGCATGTTCCATGACAGGAATTCACCTTTGCTCCCCACCTCCAAAATAGCAGTCAGTGCTTGTTTGTGGTATCCACCCTTCCATTAATTTGATGGCAACTACATATCATATCATCACCAGTGAATATCCTCACAAATTTTAAGGTAAATAATATAGACCGGCTTACACACTGCATGTCTCTGAGTACTGGTCAGATAACTGATGAATGACCAAGAAACATAGAAAGGAAGAACACAGCTATATATTTGCAAGGAATAATCATAGCATGTTGTCTTATCAGCAAGTGTACTACATCCAAATATATCACACAGAATACATTTACAAATAACAGGTCATGCCAGTGTACATTCAGTTGGACTTTGTTGTGTGAAGAATTACTTCATATATTTGTTGCAAAGGTGTATGTCGGGCAAAGATGGATACGTTTTCCCTCCAGTTTTGTGAAAGTGTATTAAAGTGAGAGTTAGGATCCAGATCTATGTAGTCATGTCTCATCTGTACTAACAGTTTCTACCCCGTATGTCATAGATTGATTTTCTACATTTTAACTATTATTCCGTGTTTTATACTTTTTTCTTTTTTGGGGGGGGGGGCATTGTTTGAGCAATGAACCACTTAGCACAAATAGCTTTGGCTATGCACATTTCATTTGTGCATAGAGCGGAATGCACAAACCAGATGAATGGGCCACCCAGGCAGCAGATAGGACCCAGACATCAAGAAACATACACCAGATACATTCAATTCATACTATTGGCCATTGCACAAATACACTTCCGGGCAACACACATTCTCACACAATGTGTTTTCACAATGATAAGCGATGCTCAACACTTTCAAATGTTGCAAACCCAGAAAGTGTGCACTCCTAGTAAGCGTGATACTTGCAATTGGTGGAAAAACATAATTCTACATTGGTCTTGATCTCTGATAGACATGGCTGACATTCTTGGAAAGTTTTTGAGATTCCTTGATTAAAGATGGGGTGTGCTGGAGTCCAAAGTGTTTGTTGAACTCCTAGTGAATGAACATGTGCCCAGGCTGTTGCAGAGAGACTCTTGTGGTTTGGATTACAAGACAGAGGCATGGAATAGTTTGGCCCGGGCTCTGATCACTGCTACTGGTATTCCTGCACAGATGAACAATATAGAAACCACTACAGGGACCTCAGGATGAGGAATAGGGATATCCTTGACCATTGGATTGAGGAATATTGAACTGGAAGCACCCCAGAGATGTGTAAATATCACTTACAGAGACTACTTTCCATAGTTAAAAACTGGATAAAGTTAGGATTAGTAAGCTTAATGGTATTTTGTTCTGTTCTGGGTTTTTTTTGCAGCTGTCACATACTGGAAACTGAATGTACAAACTCATACCACTAGATTGGCATTGATGCAAGACACATGTTGTATCTATGCAACCCAAAAGTGGGGTTATTTTAGCATTAAAAGTTTTTATTGATTTATTTATTTTTATTTAACATTTGTTTACCGGGAAAGGCCGACTGGACACAGGTCCTTTTTTAGCAGAGGCCTGGGGAGAAAAGCTCCAGCTAAGCAAAATTACAAGTTTGAGTTAGAGTTACAGGCAATATAAGACTTACACAAATACATAAAGTTTATATATACTGCAAAAGAAAAAGGCTTGTCTGCAAGCAAGCTCACAAGTGTCAAACATAAAAGTTACAGAACGATAAATATAAAATGTCTTAGATAAATGTGTACAATAGACATCGCAGTATGAGTATGTACACATGTATATAAGTCATTTGTCATGCTTGGGAAGAAAAAGAGACTCTTGAGAGAAGGAGAGGACATATGCCTCAGTTAGGATTTATTGGGAGGGCAATGAGATACAAAGTTAGTTAGAGATGCAGAGTTGAGTAGTTAGAGGTCTATCCAGGGAAGTTGCAAGAACAGAGCCAAGAGTCTTTCAGCTGTAGCTTTAGGAGTTTTATAAACTGTGTTAAAGAGCAGCAGGTAGTAATTTGGGTGGGCAGTTTGTTCCATATGTTAGGGATGTAGTTTGAGAAGAGTGATTCTCCAGCTGTGTTATTTGCTTTGGTGGTGTCTAGTAAGAATTGATTATTTGTGCGGAGGGGTCCGGAAGTGATATATGGTTGTAATAGTTTTTAAAGGGCAGGGGTTTTGTCTGGTTGATGCAATATTTTGTGGGCAAAGGTTAACTGATAAAAGCATAGTAGCTGAGGAAGTTCTAGCCATTCTAGTTATTTAAGAGCTGTACAGTGATGTGTTCTGTATGGGGCATCAGTGGCAAACTTGGCAATTTTATTATAACAAGCTTGGTTAGTTCAGATTTTTGGAGGTTGGTTATAATTGGGGAGGCATATAGGAGGGAAGATAAGAGATGCATGCAAGCAATAGTAGCTTTTGAGTGTCTAGTTAGGAATTGCTTGTTTCTGTAAAGTAAACCTAGTTTCTTGTGAACTTTCTTAATAGTTTTTGCTATGTGTCTATCAAACTTCAAGTTGTTTTTTATTTTTACACCCAATATATTGGTATGAATTGTAGGGGTGATGGTGGTTTTATTTTTGGATAGGATGGTGAAAGTTTGGGAGGAAGGGGTCACCTTTGTTAGGGAGAAAAGAAGGAGCTTTGTTTTGTTGGGGTTTAGAATGATTTGGGAGTTGCTCAGCCATGTTTCTAAGGACAGGGAGGAGTCTTGGGTTGTGGTGTGGAGGACATGAAGTGAGGAAGCTGTGCAGATTAGCGTAGAGTCATCTGCGTATTCTATGACAGTGGCTTGTAGTATGGAGGTGTGGAGCTGGTTGGTGAAGAGGGTAAAGAGTAGAAGTCCAAGGATGAAGTCTTGTGGAACCCCTAAGGTAACAGGGAGAAGAGAGGAAAGTTGTTGTTGCCATTGGATGGCCAGCTATCATCCTGAGTGGAGTTACTGAGATTGAGAGTGGAGAGAATGCTGATGAGTTTGTCATGATTGACCATATCAAAGGCCTTTGACAAGTCTAAAAATGTAGCAGATACAAACAGTCCTCTGTCTCTATAGTGGTTCACTGCATTTGTGAAGGGCATGAGGGCTGTGGTAGTGCTGTGAGAGTGGTGGAGACTGTGTTGAGTGTTTGACAATAGTTTATTTGTGTGAAGGTAAGTCATTAATTAAGTTACAACTCTTTCATTTGTTACTTATACAGTTGTTTAAAATTGATCATTCATTTCTTAATTGTAATAGAAGTATGCATGTATTACTCTGAATGGCAAACCAACAGCTCATTATGACAAAGTAGTCATAGGTAGTGCCTTCAAAATCCACAATTCCCAAATATACAATATTGATAAGGTTTCATCAATACTGCAATGTATCGTTAGAGCTGTAAAGTAGTGTTACCACTGGCTTGCTCTAAACTGTAATCATTATATTTAGACAACACATATGTGCAATGTATACACGCATTAAGGATTGCTTACTGCAGTCTGTAGTATGTTGTGCATCTGTTAGGAGCTGGGTAGTCTTAACAGTAAACAAAGGTATTTGTCAGGCATTTGTAGAAAAAAAGAGAGAAAAATGTTGGGGTGAGAGAAAAAAAGGGAGAACATAAGTAGCTTCATATGTGATATGCAAAGCACTGATAGAATTATTTGAATCTATTCTGTTACCTTTACTTTTAACACTACAAACACCTAACACATTTATTTCTTACTTTAAATACTACCAAGTTTATAACAGAGGCACACTATAGTACAGATTGCAACCACCAGTCCTCGATGTCTGCATATATTGCACATATGCATGTTCCAATTATACTAATTACAGATTACACAAAATTCCACTTGAGCAAAGCGGAGTAGAAGGCTTGTAAAACGTACCACTCTTTATTACACAAATCCAAGACTCAACAGCACATAACACTCGCATTAGACCTAAAAATCAAAGGATAGTCCTGACCAGAAGTGCCTGGTCCCATGTCCAAATGGTGTTTGTGATTACTTCCATGTTTCCCAACTACTGCGGGTCCTTTCGCGCCATTGTACCTCCTCGCTAACATTTCCCGGTTACCCGGTACTTCATTCGGTGACGTCAGTGGTGAGTGGCAAGTGGGCATTAACTGCTCGATTAGCTGTGTTAATTGGTCTGTTAGCTTGTCAATCCTTTCAGGGTCGCCGCCTCCCTTCTCCGTACCCTTAGTAGCTATTGCAGCCTCCTCCATGTCCATCGTACCACGTAGGATTGACAAGCTAACAGACCAATTAACACAGCTAATCGAGCTGTTAACGCCCACTTGCCACTCACCACTGACGTCACCGACTGAAGTACCGGGTAACCAGGAAATGTTAGCAAGGAGGTACAATGGCGCAAAAGGACCCGCAGTAGTTGGGAAACATGGAAGTAATCACAAACACCATTTGGACATGGGACCAGGCACTTCTGGTCAGGACTATCCTTCGATTTTTAGGTCTAATGCGAGTGTTATGTGCTGTTGAGTCTTGGATTTGTGTAATAAAGAGTGGTACGTTTTACAAGCCTTCTACTCCGCTTTGCTCAAGTGGAATTTTGTGTTTGGTCAGACTTGTTGAGCAACTGTTTCCATCGCTTTTTTCGGGTTTGGTTTTTATTTCGATGGACATGGAGGAGGCTGCAATAGCTACTAAGGGTACGGAGAAGGGAGGCGGTGACCCTGAAAGGATTGACAAGCTAACAGACCAATTAACACAGCTAATCGAGCTGTTAACACCCACTTGCCACTCACCACTGACGTCACCGACTGAAGTACCGGGTAACCAGGAAATGTTAGCGAGGAGGTACAATGGCGCAAAAGGACCCACAGTAGTTGGGAAACATGGAAGTAATCACAAACACCATTTGGACATGGGACCAGGCACTTCTGGTCAGGACTATCCTTCGATTTTTAGGTCTAATGCGAGTGTTATGTGCTGTTGAGTCTTGGATTTGTGTAATAAAGAGTGGTACGTTTTACAAGCCTTCTACTCCGCTTTGCTCAAGTGGAATTTTGTGTTTGGTCGGACTTGTTGAGCAACTGTTTCCATCGCTTTTTTCGGGTTTAATTATAGATTACAGAAGGTCAGTTGTGGCACTGGTATAGAGATATGAAGTTACATTCCAGTAATGATGAAAACCTAACAGTATTGTATATTTGGGAAGTGTGGTTTTTGAACCCACAACCAATGACTACATTAAATACTGTACTGTTATTTTGTCCTACTAACTACTGCATGCGTACTTTCCTTTTACAGTTTAGAGATGCATGGCACTGTTATTTAAGAATATGGCACCGTTGCTTTGTGCTACACACGAAGGCATGCATCAATTATTTTACAGTTGGGATATGTATGTTCAATTTGATACAACTCTATTAAATACCTACTAAGTGGTCCTTAACTTTTAATGCTACAAAATTATTATACAAAGTATTACTATTATTAAAATACTATTTAGACAGCACTGCTCTGATGCATACATACCACATGCTTCTCGCATACTTATTGGACACATGGCATGGGATCAAGCATTCGAGACTGACTCATCAGCAGCTGTGAGGAAAACAGAACACCATCATGAATATCAGTCTTGAATATATTCAGCTTTTAACTCTAACAATTGCTCACAGGAACTGATACTTACAGGTCTGTTGGGTGTCCCATTCCAACAGTCCCAGATACAAAGGTCAAAGATATTCCACTTCCTCCTCTTGAGTTCATCAAAATAACATCTGCATTGCTCACCTGTGCTGGGGATAGCTTTTGCACTGGTTAAGGCCCTGACAACATTATTCTAGGCTTCAGATTTATATTCTGAGCAGGAATAGTCCCATGCAGCAACCTGTGCCCATGCTCCCTAACTAGGAGTCCAACAAAAATCTTGGACTGCAGGACATCCCAATGCTGTGCATGGAAGCACACACCCTTTCCAGCAACTCCAGACATGCCTGCCATAGTTAAAATGCAATATCTCATGAGCATTTCCCTTCAATTGCAGTTTATATGCTGCTGTTTTCCACCTATTGCACTTCTCATGCCTATTGAGGGCGCACACATTTTGGATTTGCAACATTTAAAAAATGTTGCCCATTGCTTACCATCACACAAACACAGCAGGCAAGGATGCAAACTGGTGGGTACTATGTTTGCACAATATTATGTCATGCTCAACAGTGATGAACAATGCAACTTCTAGCTTATAAGGTACACAGGCACTTGTATAAATGGGCTAGTCAAATTTACCATATATAGTGTTCTCCTACACTTCCAGCTATTACAAGAAGGTTGAAAAAACAGTTGTGTATCTTACACTTCATTCCTATAATCTGCAATCTCACAATAGTAAAACAAAACTTGCACACCCTGTACTATAACCTATTACCATCATCTCTCCACACCTACACTTAACACCTACTGCCATGTAATTAGTGAGATGATGATGATATCTGTTTAGTAGTTATTGTAAGGTTCTCTCTGTTAATCATAAAGCAATGCTGCTTACTGTGTTTGCAGAATGTACAATATTATTAATTGAATACATCTGGTTTATATTTGTGATTGCCTGGGTCCTGTCTAGAAACTGGATGGTCCATTCCTCCAGTTTGTGTGCAGCTGCAATTTGCGCAAACCAGGTAAGCACAGCTAAACATGTTTATGCCAAGTGGTGCATTGTATAAAACTGGCAAAAAAAGAAAAAAAAAAGAAAAAGAAAAAAAGGGAAATTAAAACTCAAAAAGTTGACTGTCGACAGCTTTGCAGAATTTCCAGATATTTGGCATCATATATTTGGCCTGTTCCTTGTAAAATGGGTGGTTTAATGTGAAATCACTGAAGACTGCAGTCAGTATATAATTACATACTGTACATTTCTATTCCATACTTCATATTCTTCAGAAAATGCATGCTTACCCGTTGTCCTCTCATTAGTTTAGTGTGTGAGTGGAATAAACCACATTCGGTATACAGGTTTCACAGCCAGCAAAACTTGGGTGAGCCACATTAATGTTCAAAGTGCAAGGCTGTGCAATCCCATATGCGAATACAGTCAGTGTAGGCTCTATGCATGCGGAACCTACACAGAGTTTATTGAATTCAGCGGATGGCCTTTGAATGCAGGCTGAAAGAGCTAATTAAGGCAACTTGTAGATGGTCTTGTCATGCATATCTATATTATGTTAGGTAGTGATAACATCAGTTGCTCTTTTTTTCATTTTTGATTTCTTTATTTCAGGTATCCCACAGTGTGACATTTTGCAAAACTTGTTTGTATATGGGGCAGCCAGCAGAACACAGGTCCAGTAAGAAGGATTGAACCTGGGTCTTCATCTTCACATTTTCAAAATAATCTGGAAAGGTTTTGCTGGCCTCAGGTGGGTCTTTTTACTGCCAGTGTTACAATGTGTCATTAATGAAATAGGTTAGCCACATATTATTATTATCCACTTGGGGAATAATGGTATTTGAAAGATCCTGAAGCATAGATTTCTGTCTTGCATTTTGAGACACCTTCTGAAAATACAGCAAATATTCTCTGGCTTTTTGGTTCACTGGTCTTCAGTTGTCAATTAATCGTTTGCTGCAAGCATTGTAGTATGGCATTTCTGTATGTTATAACACCAGAAATGCATGTAATTGGCTTGTATATTTACATGTTGACTGAGCTTGTAATAAGAACTTGTTGATAGGTGCTCTACACAGCTAACAAAACTACATGTATCTGTATCTAACTATATCTATTTCTAATCTATAGCTACTGCTGTAAATATATATATATATATATATATATATATATATATATATATATATATATATATATATATATATATATATATATATGTGTGTGTGTGTGTGTGTGTGTGTGTGTGTGTGTGTGTGTGAGTGTGTGTGGTTCCTCTCCATTTTATTGAGTGATACAGATCTTCCAGCTTTTTTGCTCACCCACACTGGTTGACATTGATGCAAGATCACTATAATAACATGGGTGGGGAATTTGCCTTTTTCCCAGTATTGTGCAGTCTCAGAGTTTGTATGTATAATTAGCAGGGGTTAAGGCTTGCCCCCTACAAAAACATTATATGTATATATATATATATATATATATATATATATATATATATATATATAGAGAGAGAGAGAGAGAGAGAGATAAATATATATGTGTGTGTGTGTGTGTGTGTGTGTGTGTGTGTGTGTGTGTGTGTGTGTGTGTGTGTGTGTGTGTGTGTGTGCATATATGCCTGTATATGATATTAACTAGGAAAATCAGCAAAGTTTGCAAGCCAAAACATGCACCGTGAGGCCAAATAAGCTGAAAAATAAAACAGTGATATTAAAGAAAGCTTTATAGCACAGATCACAAAAGTATACTAAATAAAATATAATAAAACTCCATCATATTTAACTGCCTCAAGCAAAAGACATAAATAAATGACATCTTCCTTAACTAATTGTGGTGTTGCATTTAATATGAAGTCTAAATTATAGAATACAGTTTCTGAAAATTTAAGAATAAGAAATATAGACACTAGATTTAATAAAATGATAAGTGACTGATATATTAGATATGCATTTGGTTCCAAAGGTCAGAAAAAAAACTCATTTTAGAAGTATTTTCTGAACTTTTTTGTATTTCTGCCGTAGTCAAAATGGACATTATTGCATAACACACTTCAGAGATAACATTTTAAGAGACAGAGACAGTCCAGAGTTTGAAAGTGGTTTGTTTTTCATGAAGAAGTAAAAGCAGAGAATTTACAAAAATTTTGAGAAAATGGATGAAAATATCAAAAGACGAAAAACTGCAGAGTTCAAAATATATATGTGTCAGCACATGAAAGTTTGCATACCAAAACTGAAACATGATTGGTGGTTGTAATGTTCAGCCGAACAATTATGTGTCCCTAAGAAAATACAAGCAAAAGAGTATTACTGACCTCCCTGTCAGAACTGCTGAGGTGCTAAGAGTCTAGCCAGTAAAATCATGAATTTGTCTTTGTAATGTTGATATCTACTAAATGAAAATAGCCCCTTGGATTCATTAAAGTCAAACATTTTGTACAAGAGTTAACACAATCAGTCAGCCATGCAAAGTGAGCTTCTCTCCATTTTGAACAGCTCCGGCTTAAGCCCACAACACAGGCTCACAGTCACATTGAGGTACAGCAGGGCTTGTATACACAGACCTGAAATCAGTAAGTGAGCGCATGCACAAGGCACAACAACAGATAGGTCAATTAGGAATTCATAAAAAGAAGGTGAAGCCTAACAAAAAAGCCTACGTGGAAGGTTGATATTTGTACATTGCACTTAGTGCAGTAGTGGCCATGTGGGAACTTCCCTGGCATTGTCATGTGCATTAAGAAAAAAAACGCAGTCAATAAATTTTCAGAAGGAAAATGTATTGCTTCAAAAGATGTGCAGGTAACACATGTTTGCAAATCACCATACCTTATATATATATATATATATATATATATATATATATATATATATATATATAAAACAAACTACCTATGCAGGGATAAATGTGTGGACAATCTGAGAAAATTAAGGATCACCTTTACATAACACCCATACAAGCATTGATAGTGAATACAATATAAGTTGTGGCAGCAAAATGTATGTTGTAAAATAAAGGAAGTGAGAGAGAGAACATATACCCAAATACGTATTCAAAACAATCAAAAAGGATGTGGCACAGAAACCATCATGTTGAACATAAAATAAATAGAAAAATGTGCTGCAATTCATTGTTGCAGATTTGTTTATATAACAGATGAGATGTATGTGCATGGGGCATGTGGGGACATGTCATGGAAACTTTACTAAAATGGAAATTTTGTCAGACATAAGTCATATGGCAGTAATCCAGAAACATCTGTTTTGTGTGTGTGTGTGTGTGCACACATATGTGCATGTCGGTGTATGCCTATGGACATGATTAAATGTGTGATAGGAAGACCACTCAAGACAGCTCCCTTCTAAGTGAACTAAACACAACTCAAGTATGTCTGATGTCAGTATTGCATAAGGACAACTGCTGCATGCAATGGTTCAATTCATTTTATATGATTTCAGTGGAAAATATTTGTATCTATGTATTATATTACAGGTGTACTACCTACTGCTGCCACACATACACAGTTAATAACTACAGTATGAAAAAGTACAGTTAAGATGACCTTTTACTAACATGTTGGAAATAAAAACAATGTCTATAGAATTGAGTATTGTGCAGCTCATCATAAAAATACCTGGATCACAAAATGCAACATACCACACTAACAAGTGCAGTAGTAAGTGAACTGTGGAAACTACTAGAGTTTACATACAACAGGTGTGCACTGGTCTGGCGACATGTTGGTATCCTCTGTCCATCAGTTACTTCCTCCATCACATGACAGTCATCAGGGCCATACTGTTGGAAGCAAATTCTCAGCAGTTTTTGCTAGAAAATATCAAATGAGAGCAACTATGCCCCACCATTAATTAATTAAGATGTTTAAGCTAACCGTCATGCAATGCAAACTGTGATAAATATAAATCTATATCTATATCTATATATATCTATATATATTTACACCATTATACTGGGCATGCTCATAAAGAAGTAATGCAATTACTGGATGGACACCACCCACTCATCCAAAAACTATAGCAAAATGCCACAAAAAAGATCCAATGGTTCTTTGTCACTATTATGCCGAATTCTACATATCACGATATGTTGAATAAACCTCTATTGCCTGTAATCAGGTTGGTGTAATGGTTAAGCTATTTACCTTACCAATGCAAGGTGCAGGATTTGAGTCTCTCATGGAGTAACTTGCTAGGCTTAAAATGGCTCACAAGGACAGTTAACCTAGTATTAATTTATGAATCTATATTGTGAACAAAATAATACAACTCAAACACCACTGGATTCAAATATATATAACATACATCAAGATCCTCTTTGTCTGTGCACTAATTGGTGATAACACACAAGAATTCATCCCTCACTTGGCAGAAATAGCACATTTGAAGTTATAACTTGAGGATTTTGTTACAATGCATATCACTTTCATTAAAGGGAGCAGAAAAATTGGCCTTTCTCACTCCAGTTTTAAATGTTTCCACAGAGTTCATTTGTAAACATGAATTGTGTTGTAGAACCCAAGTCTGCCTGCTAGCATTCTCTTACACACTCAGTAATTACCTTGCCAGACTCGAGCACCAGCCTTAGTGCATAGACCATACAACTGTATATGGACCACTGACACCAAATAATTAATCATATCTGAAGTGTCATAAAGCACACACTTGAAGGGATTACATCAGCATTGTGTTGGCATGGTTATACCTCCCCTAAAATGTATTTTTCTGGGATGAAAATCCTTTACAACAGCCAATCATCATAGATTCATAGTTTTATAGGTAGGTACTAGGCTATTGGCCCAAAGGCCTAAGCAAGCCTAGCCAACAAGGTTTCCTGGATTACGCCACCCCAGAAAGTTAATTTCCTGTGCCCCTGTCAGGCAGAGCCACAGAAGTGATCCCCGGGGTGTATTTCCTATTTTCCATCCACTCATCAAGATTTTTCTTGAAGAGTGCTAATGAGGAACTTTGCTTGATATAGATGGGTAGCTTGGTCCAGAGCATAGGAAGTCTCTGGGACAGGAATCTATCCCTCCAGCATGTCCTGTTTATTGTGGTGACAATGTTTAGGTCCCTAGAGTGTGTAGCTCAGAGGGATCGGGATTTCTTTAGGTGTAGCATGTCCAACAGCTCTGGGTTTAACATAGTTTTATATGTTAAGCAGAGATCTCCTTGGAGTAGGCGATATGCTACAGAGTAAATATGGAGTTTTTTGAGATGGTCAGTGTAGGGCATCTGTTTGAGGCCAGTAATCCACTTTGTGAAGTACTTATGTGGCCTTTCCAGCTGCTGCAGATGTCTTGTGAGGTACATTCCAAAAAGGGCATTGTACTCTATAATGGGTCTAATGAGTGCTGAGTAGAGGGGAACAATGACCTCTTTTTCCTGGATGAGAACCCTTTTGTGATGAGGTTTGCCACATAAAAGGATTTCCTGACTACTGTGGTGATGTGATTATCAAAGGAGAGACTACTGTCCACCTGGGTCTCAAGGTCTCATATCACACATTCAGCATTAAGTAGATTGCCATTTATGTGGTAGTTCATGGATACAGAGTTTTTACCAAAGGGGATAATAGTGCACTTTTTGGCATTGAGATTATGGCCATGCCTCTGACATCAGGCATCTGTCTCAGTGTGGCCCTTCTGTTGGATGTCTACATCATTTGGGGACTCGACTATGGCTCCTAGTTTGCAGTCATCTGTGAACTTCATTATCCAGAGGCCTTCTGTGTTAGCCTGTACTTCAGAGAAGTAGATACCAAACAGGAGAGGTCCCAGGACTGAACCCTGTGGTACTCCACTTGTCACTGGTTTAAAGTCAGATTTGGAGTCTGCAACTTTTACAGTGTGGGTTCTGTCAGTGTACCAGTTGGCAACCTATCTTGTGATGTAGGGATTTACACCTAATTTAGTGAGTTTAGCTATAATTCCAGAATGGGGGATGGTGTCAAAAGCCTTGGTGAGGTCAAGATAGACTGTGTGAATCACCTTACACTCATCTATGGCTTTGGTGACTGCCTCAAAAAAGTCAGTCAGGTTCAGAAGGCATGATCTGCTTTTCACAAACCTGAACTGGGTGGGGTCCAGAGTTTGGAGGTTACTGATGTTTTTTTTTTTGTGAGTTCCATGATGATACATTCATTGGCCTTGCAGACCAGGCTCGTCAAACAAATAGGGCGATAGTTCCAAGGATCAGTGGTGGCTCCCCTTTTATGGAGTGGGATAACTGTTGCTGTGTGCCATTCAGTGGGGAGAAAGCCTGATGTGAGACTATGATCGAACATGGTGCTTAGGTGGAGAGCCAGTTTGTTCTGAAGTTCATGTAAAACGCAGCCTGGGATGTTGTCCGGTCCCATGTATACTGTGTTTTTGGTTTTAGAGAGTGCAGCTTTTACCTGCATAGATGTGATTACATGGACTCTGCATTCTTCCTGTATAGATATGGGTCCTTTAGAGGGTGAGAGGGGGAGTAAAGTTAGCACTGAACCTATCTGCCAGGATGTTGGCAATATCAGTTGGTTCTATAATTTTCATGCCGTTGTGCTGTAACTCATATCAGATCTGGGTGTTGCCATTGAAATTCTTGACATAGCTATAGAATGCTTCGTGGCTGCCCTTAGGATCAGTGGTGATTTTGTTTTTGCAGCTAGCTTTGGAGGATCTTATAAGGGATCTCAGTTTCTTACTGTGGCTGACCATGGAGCTCCTCCACTCATGGGATGTTACTCTCTTTTGCAACAGTTTTTTCCTTCTTTTGTAGAGTTTGTTTATGGCAGGGTACCACTAGATTGGATTCCTTTTTTGGAGGATAGCATCTTGGTTCTGTTTGGGATAGCACGAGCCATGCACTCACGTAAGTGCTTATAGAGTGCATTTGTG
Organism: Protopterus annectens; assembly: GCF_019279795.1. NCBI lineage: Eukaryota > Metazoa > Chordata > Ceratodontiformes > Protopteridae > Protopterus > Protopterus annectens. The sequence goes on from NC_056731.1 coordinate 958,241,835, forward strand.
TAGGATTCAGCCATCGTAACTGTAATGTCCATCTGCATGGGTGTCATGAAGTTCATCACTTCTGTCTTAAAAACCATGAAGTTGGCTTTGGAGAAATTTATTACCATGGTTTCCTTAATGGTGGGTGGGGGTGGGATGCAGATATCTGGGGTGATTAGTTTATGGTCGGATCTGACCAATGAGGAGTTTACTTCAGGTGTGGAACACCGGTCACTCATGTTGGTAATGACTAGGTATATGATATTGTTGCCCCTGGTGGGGGTGTGGATAAGTTGATCCAGGGCATTGGAATTTATGAATTCCAGAAAGCGTTGAGCGAAGGAGTTGGTACATGAGTAGTTTTCCAGTTAATGGTGGGGTAGTTGAAATCACCCATTATTAGGGTATTTGGTTGAACCCTAATATTTTCCAGTATATCAAGAAAAGAGGAGTGGGAGTCCTGGGGCATGGTGGGGGATCTGTAGCAAGCTACAATTTGGATTGCAGTTTTGCCCAGAGTTAGTTGCACTTGGATAACCAAGGATGCGTTATGCTGCACAACTAGCCTGGAGGTGTGTGGATATCCTTAATGAATATGGACACACCTCCACCTTTGGTGTTCTGGTCCAGGTTAGATGGCCAAAAAGTGTGGTATGCATTATAGCCTGGCAATGCAGGGGTGCTCTCTAGAGCCTTGAACCAGGTCTCAGTCACTGCACAGATATCAATGTTTTCCATTTTAAGGAGTGCCTCGAGTGAGTGCATTTTGAAATTTAGACTTCTAGCATTGAGTAGCATTACCCTCAGTTTTTGCTTGTCTGTTCCTTTTATGGTGGTGAATTTGTCATTTGAACCTTACCTAAAAAAGGCACTATGGGAGGGGGGGGTCAAGACCCTTAGCCAGTATCCGGAATCCCAGGGGAGACAGGTGCAGGCCATCTCTGGCAAAGCATAGTGGTCTGTCGACCATGTTGTTGTCCCAGGCAGACAGATACTGGATCCCCTTTGAATGACACCAGAAGCTTAGCCAATTGTTGAAATCAATAATGTTGTCCTTGTGCTGCGGTATCATTCTGGGCGATGACAGGATGCTATTCAGAGCTAGGGTCGTACCTGCCTGGGCTACAAGATCAGAGAACTCTTCCATGTCTCTTTTCATGTAGTCCATGGAGGTACATCTCAGGTTGTTCACACCAGCATGGACAATGTTAGAGTCATATTTGTACTTGTTGTGGAGTGACCTGAGTGCATGGGTTATGTGGCTGATCCTGGCACCCGACAGGCAGCTGACAGTAACCTTCTCCTTATTTAGTCTGGTGAGTGGGACATCATGTGCCCAACTATAGAGTCACCTATGACTAGTGTGTTGGGTACTTTGTTTTGCCTTATGGGCTGCTGTTTATTGGCACATTGATTCTGTGGGCTATGTGTCTTTTGGGTTGTGTTTTGGTGTGGAGGTTGCTTGCGTTTCTGCTTTGGAGGTCTCTGTTGCTTGAGCAGATTATTATTGAGAACTTCTGTGAATGTTTTTGTGTTTCTGTGTGTGGATTTTGGTGGTGTAGGTTTAGTGGGACTATGTGATGAGTGTGGTGTGGTGCAAGTGTTTACCTTCTCCTCTTGACTGTCAAGTTCAGTCTTAGTTGGAGATAACTTTGCCTCCAGTTTGACTAGATAAGTGCATCTCTTACAGGTTGTGGTGTTGGGTGGTAGGAGGAGAGGGTTGTCTGTGTACATGAGGCAATTGCTACATTGCCCCAAGATGCCCACATTCACCAGGTAGACAGGAGAGTACACCGGGAGCTGACCCTTGGACATGTCTGAATAAAAAAACTACTTTCCTCTAGACAAGTGAGGAAAGTGAGTATAAGAGCTGTTTTTTCTCCAAGCAAGTGAGGAAAGTAAGTACAAAAACTGTTTTCCTCTAAGTAAAGAAGACAGTTGAGTGCTGTAGTGATTTGTAACTTATTTAGTGCTAACAACAAGTTCTGAACAATTGCTGAGTGCGAATAAGCAAATTCAAGTGCTAAAACGAAGAATCTGTACCTGGATCTTGTGGTAGATAGGCTACCTAGAGCTCACCACTCCCACTGATAAGCTAGAATGCTTCCCTCCAACACAGAAAGACTTGGGGGGCTCAGAAGCTTACAAGCAGTCCTGGATACAGCAACTCTGTATTTGGACTAGACTAGTTACAGGAAAGGTGGGAAACAATTGCAAACACAGACTTTTAAACCATAAGTCTGAAAGAGATTGAAAAACTGCCCAAACGGCCAATATATTACAATTTCTTGGCCAGAAACCACTCTTGTGGTAGATAGGCTAACTAGTGCTTACCACTCCCACTGATAAGCTAGAAGGCTTCCCTCCAGCACAGAAAGGCTTTGGGGGCTCAGAAGCTTACAAACAGTCCTGGATACAGCAAATCTGTATCTGGACTAGACTAGTTACAGGAAAGGTGGGAAACAAACCCAAACAATGGCTTTTAAACCAGAAAGTCGAAAGAGATGTAAAAACTGCCCAAATGGCCAATAAACTACAATTTCTGGGCTACAAACCACTCTTGTGGTAGATAGGCTAACTAGTGCTTACCACTCCCACTGATAAGCTAGAAGGCTTCCCTCCAACACAGAAAGGTTTTGGGGGCTCAGAACCTTGCACACAATCCTGGATACAGCAAATCTGTATGTGGACTAGACTAGTTACAGGAAAGGTGGGGAACAAGTGCAAACACAGGCTTTTAAACCAGAAAGTTGAAAGAGATAGAAAAACTGCCCAAATGGCCAATAAACTACAATTCCTGGGCCAGAAACCACTCTTGTGGTAGATAGGCTACCTAGTGTTTACCACTCCCACTGATAAGCTAGAAGGCTTCCATCCAACACAGAAAGGCTTTGGGGGCTCAGAAGCTTACAAACTGTCCTGGTTACAGAAAATCTGTATCTAGACTAGACTAGTTATAGGAAAGGCAGGAAACAAGATTAGAAAATATTTTTTTGAAAGTGGAACGGGAGAAAGGAGAAACAGAAGATAATTCAAAATTAAGGACCTAAGTGGCTTGACCTTCACAAATGTTCTCTCTGTATTAGGTATGATGAGCTAGTGACACTAGACTGGAATAGAGCTGGGATAGAGCTGAACATATGGGACTGGGAAGAGTGTCTGAAGTCAAAATATGATCTCACTGTACTCGGTTGAGTGAGAAAATGAGATAGACCCAGGAGGAGTGTTCAAACACAAATTTACAGGAGGGGCACGCAATTCCAAATCCTCCCAGATTAATACCAGAACAAGAACAGAGAGGGAGGGTGGGTGGGAAACTAACTGCAGAGACAGAAAGATACCACAGTATTCTATGAAACAATTAAATAGAAAAATAAATAGCTAAAGAGAGACACAGACCACAATAGTCCATGAAACAATTAAATGGACAGAAAAATGAAATGCAGTACAATCTTTAACACTGCAACTTTGTACTTAACTCAGCTAGCAATGCCTTTGATTGTAGTTATGTAGCAGAATCTAAATAATTCAGATATTGAGCAGTAATAAATTCAAAGATAACATGTTGGATAAGCTAGTCCTGTCTGTCAGGATTGCTTTTCATGCATACATTATTGTTACAATACCAGATTTGAGCTCTACCTATCTAGGTCCACACTCTGTAGAGCTGGTTATTAACTGATGATGCCATAGAAGAAATCATAAGTAGAGGAGACAGAAAACACAGACTTGAAGGAATTACTTCAGTGGCATTTTTGAAGCCATATACTCACCTAAAATGTCATTTGAGGGATCAAAATTCTATAGCCATTTAAGTGATATGCAGACATTGAATTAACCACATCACATCTGTTGAGTACCCTTGCTACCTATTTTTAACTGTATTTTATACAATCTCAGCAGTTATACATTTCTAGATGATTTTAACTCCTGTCTATCTATACCCACACACTAGACAGTAGTGTGTTCACTGTCTATACCACCATAGGTTCATAGGTAGGTGCTAGGCTATTGGCCCTAGGGCCTATATAAGCCTAGCCAAAGGTACCCTGGCTTTCACCACCCAAGAAAATAATTTTCCATGTGCTACTGTCAAGCAGAGCCACAGAAGTGATCTCCAGGGTGAATTTCATATCTCCCATCCAATCATCAAGATTTTTCTTGAACAATGCTAATGAGGAGCTTTGTTTGATATAAATAGGTAGTTTGTTCCAGAGTATGGGAAGTCTCTGGGACAGGAATCTATCCCTCCAGCATGTTCTGTTTATTGTGGTGACGAGGTTTAGGTCGCTAGAGCATGTAGCTCGTAGGGATTGGGATTTCTTTAAGTGGAGCATGTCTAAAAGCTCTGGGTTTGACATAGCTTTGTGTGTTAGGCAGAGATTGCCTCTGAGTAGGCGATATGCAACAGAGTAAAGCTGCAGTTTTTTGAGACGGTCTGCATAGGGCATCTCTTTGAGGCCAGTAATCCTCTTTGTGAGGTATGTCTGTGGCCTTTCCAGTTGTTGTAGATGTATTGTGAGCTACATACCAAAAGGGGCATTGTACTCTATAATGGGTCTAATGAGTGACGAATAGAGGGGAACAATGACCTCTTTTTTCCTGGATGAGAAACCTTTTGTGATGAGGTGTGCCACATAGAAGGATTCCCTGACTACTGTGGCGATGTGATTATCAAAGGAGAGACTACTGTCCACCTGTGTTCCAAGGTCTCTTATCACTCTTTCGATGTTAAGTAGACTGCCACCTATGTGGTAGTTCATGGGTACTGAGTTTTTACTAAAAGGAATGACAATGCACATTTTGACATTGAGCTTGAGGCCATGGCTTTGACACCAGGCATCTGTCTCAGTAAGGCCCTTTTGTAGGATGTCCACATCTTTTGGAGTTTTGATTATGGCTCCTAGTTTGCAGTCATCTGCGAACTTCATTAGCCAAAGACCTTCTGTGTTGGTCTGTACTTCAGAGAAGTAGATACCAAACAGGAGAGGACCCAGGACTGAACCCTGTGGTACTCCACTTGTCACGGGTCTGAAGCTGGATTTGGAGTCTGCTACTTTCACAGTGTGGGTTCTGTCAGTGAGCCAGTTGGCAACCCATCTTGTGACATAGGGATTTATACCTAGTTTAGTGAGTTTATCTATAATTCCAGAGTGGGGAATGGTGTCAAAAGCCTTGGCGAGATCTAGATAGGCTATGTGAACCACCTTACTCTCATTTATGGCTTTGGTGACTGCTTCAAAGAAGTCTATCAGGTTTAGGAGACATGCTCTGCCTTATACAAACCCAAACTGGATGGGGTCCTGAGTTTGGAGATTACCAATGTCATTGTTTATAAGTTCCATGATGTTACACTCCATAGCCTTGAAGATCAGGCTCATTAGGCTAATTGGGCGGTAGTTTCCGGGGTCTGTGGTGGCTCCCCCTTTGTGGAGTGGGATAACTGTCGTTGTGCACCATTCAGTGGGCACATAGCCTGAGGTGAGGCTATGATTGAACATGGTACTTAGGTGGGGTGCCAGTTTGTTCTGCAGTTCATGTAGAACACAGCCAGGGATGTCATCAGGTCCCATGGATGCTGTGTTCTTGGCTTTGGATAGTGTGTTTTTTACCTGTGCAGCCGTGATTACAGGAAATTTGCATTCTTCTGGTATAGAGATGGGCTCTTTAGGGGATGACAGAGGGGTAAAGTTAGCACTGAACCTATCTGCCAGGATGTTGGCAATATCCATTTGTTCTGTATATTTAGTGCCATTGTGCTGTAATTCAGAGCAGATCTGAGTGTTGCCATTGAGATTCTTGACATAGCTATAGAATGCTTTGTGGTTGTCTTTAGAGTCAGTGGCAATTTTGTTTTCATAACTAGCTTTGGAGGATTTTATGAGGGATCTCAGCTTTTTGCTGAAGCTGACCAGGGAGTTTCTCCAATCATGGGATTTTACTCTATTTTGCAACAGTTTTTTCTTCTGTTGTAGAGTTTGTTTATGGCAGGGGACCACCAGATTGGCTTCCTTTTTTTAGAGGATAGCATCTTGGTTCTGTTAGGGATTGCATGATCCATGCACTCATGTAAGTGCTTATAAAGTGCATTTGTGTAGGATTCAGCAGTTATACCTCTATTTTTCATCAGCATGGGTGTTGTGAAGTTTGCCACTTCTGTCTTAAGATGCGTGAAGTTGGCTTTGGAGAAATTGTTTACTGTGGTTTCCCTAATGGGGGCTGAGGGAGGGATGTGGATGTCAAGGGTGATTAGCTTATGGTCGGATCTGACCAATGAGGAATTGACCTCTGGTGTGGAGCACTGGTTGCCCATGTTGGTAATAACCAGGTCTATGATATTGCTGCCCCTGTTGGGTGTGTGGATAAGTTGATCCATGGCATTGGAATTTATGAATTCCAGAAAACGTTGAGCACAAGAGTTGGTACATGAGTAGTTTTCCCAGTTAATGTCAGGGTAGTTGAAATCGCCCATTATTAGGGTGTTAGGTTGTACCCTAATATTTTCCAGTGTATTAAGAAATGAGGAGTGGGAATCCTGGGGCATGGTGGGGAATCTGTAGCAAGCTACAATTTGATTTGCGGTCTTACTCAGAGTTAGTTGCACTTGGATAATCTCAGATGCATTATGCTGAGCAACTAGTCTGGAGGTGTGGATATCCTTAATGAATATGGACACGCCTCCACGTTTAGTGTTTCGGTCCAGGTTAGGTGGCCGAAAGGTGTGGTACGAATTATAGCCTGGTAATGCAGGGGTACTCTCTGGAGCCTTGAACCAGGTCTCTGTCACTGCACAGATGTCAATGTTCTCAATTTTAAGGAGTGCCTCGAAAGAGTGCATTTTGAGGTTTAGACTTCTAGCATTGAGTAGCAATACCCTCAGATTCTTCTTGCCTGTACCTGTTAGGGTACAGGATTGCCTTTCATGCATACATCTAGAAATCAGAGTATAGGTGTCAGACAGCATACACTTGAAGGGATGACTTAGCATTGTATTTGAATACTTATGGCTCGCATAAAATGAGGTTTAAGGTCTCAAATTTCTTCAGCCATGTAAGTGTTGATGCAAGTGTCATTATCCACATTACCATCTGTTGACTAAGTCATTTCTGTCTGTCACTATTCTGTTAGACACATACAGTATGTACATACTGTCAGAATCAAACTCCTGCCTCTCTAGTCCCACACTCTATAGAACCATGTATTTTCTGACAACACCACAGTTGAAATCTTACTACAAGTGTGATACATATTTGAAGAGATGATCATCATTGTGTTACATGGCAAATTTGTCACTAAAAGGGAGTGAAAGATTTGAGGGAGCCCTCCTCCCTTATAAATGTTTCCACTGAGTGGATGCATACACATCAGATTTATTGGATAAGCCAGTCCTACCTGTCACTATAATCACATACGCTGATACTAGTGAGTCATTACTGGATTTGAACATCTACCTAATGTAGTCCACAATCTAGAGGACTATGAATTATATACTCATGCCAAAGGAGACGTCTTATTACAAGTGTCAGACAGCACATATCTGTACTTTCTGTGCCATGCCTTTGGGGAAAGAAACAATATTGTCTTACAGACAAAAATTTCAATGTGTTAATCACAACTCACAGCATAATGTAGTAATGAATGACTTATATGTACCATAATGGACATTAATGTTTGTGTTGTGAATGATATATATATATATATATATATATATATATATATATATATATATATATATATACATATATATATATATATATATATATATATATATATATATATATATATATATATATATATTTGTGTGTGTGTGTGTGTGTGATATTATGTTATACTGAGCAGTTATGTGTATGTGATGGATGATAGTCACAGATGTCACAGATGCCAACTATTGTCATGCCACCCATGCATTTCTGACCACTTATATCAAAATCTTTGCATGAAAGGCATGTGGGTTTTTTATAAATCATTGATTAGTCTTTGTGATGTGTGTACATTGTATAAGGCACATGCAAGCCATACAAGCAAAACATATACTCTACAGTTATTAATACTACTCTGCAAGTATGTGTTCAATTGTATCAGTCCATTTGAACACACTTGGAGTAGAATTTTGTGTCAGTGCTAGATAGATTGCATTACAGTAAATTCCTCATATGTTGACTACAATACGCTTATAAACCATAGACAAGTAATATAAATAGAAACCTCTGACATTACTTTGTCTGTCACAATCACCCACAGAAGCACACTGCTGTCAAGTTCATAGACGTATACAGGCTACCAACCAATGGGGCAATTTTAAGCCTAGCTATTAATCAAAAATTTCTGTCAAGTTCTGGATCCCTTGTTAAGTGTAAGCAGAGGACTGCAAAATGACACATTTATAAGCAGAGGCCTAGGAGATAAACCATTTACAGACTGACATCCTATATTGAAGACATGGGTTCCAAACATGGAATGAATGTCATATCCGCCATCCAGTTGTACAAGATGCCTTTGAATTGGGTTAAGGGGGAACTTGTCTTCACATGGATGGGGAGCATATTCAAGAGAAGGGGTAGTATTTGGAATATGTACCTGTCTCTCCTGCATATCCTGTTTATATCATAGGCAAGGATTATGTCCTTAAAATGGGTAATTCTGGTGCTGTTTGCTTTGCTTTGCTTTCCATATATACAGGAGGTCCATTAGAGTGCTCTCTGATGATGCCTTATCTGACAGGCATAGATCTCCACTCAGCAGTCTGCAGAAAACAGAAACCAGGGGTAGGGATTTAAGTCATTTTGCATAGGACATGTTATTTGCCCCATGTATTCTTTTAGGGAGAAACCTTTGTGGACTTTCCAGTTGTTGGATGTGCTTGCTTAAGAAACACCAAATGGTGAATTGTACTCAATGATGGGTCTGATGAATGCCAAATACAGTGCAACAATGACGTCCTTAGTCCAATATATCATTCCTTTATTTATGAGTTTCACAAATAAGAACAATTTCCTCTCAACCACAGAAACCTGATGGTCAAAGGCTAGATTACTGACTATGTATGTCCTCAAGCACTGACTAATGGATTGGTTCTTAGGGGTGTGTTGTCAATATAATAATTACCAGGGGTGTCTGACTTCCCAAAGGATAAGATTATGCATTTCTTGACATTATTTTTAATCCCTGGCTTTGACACCAGCTATTTGACTGTGAAAGCACTTTTTTGGAGAACATTAGTGTCATTTGGGGATTTTATCACTGTTCCTAACTTTTAATCATCTGTAAATTTGGTCAATCAGACACCCTTGATGACTGATGGCAAATTCGTAAAGCAGGCTTAATTTAGAATAAAAAATAGCAGTAATCTTTACTGCCAAGTGTTGCACAAATGGCCAGTACAGTCATATAGACATTTCTATTTCTGAGGCATTGCTATCCATGTGTGTATTTTGTTAAATTTTTATTTTGTCATCATTAAATCTTCTGCCATGCTTTTTACAGTAAAGCGTTGAAAATGGGGAGTACACAGGGCTAGTATATTGGCAGACTAAATAAGGAATAAGCAAGATATTTGTGGGGGGGTGTAACATATCATCATCATCATATATCACTAGAACATTTTACACAATATTGTCCTTAATGGTGGATTTGAACACCTACCAATGTTAATCAACATTCTGTAGACATGAACATTATCTGACCACACCACAGAGGAAAACAAATTTCAGTCATCACACAGTTAAAGAAACAATGGGAAAAGTATGACGCAAGACACTATGTGTACATCAGACTTCCCAATAGTAATGAGAAATGAGCCATCCCATATGTTATAAATTAAACCCCTGTAGCCTGTAATACATATCATAATGACTGTCTCCTTATATTGATATCAATATTGCTTTCTTTTGTACAGTGTTGTCAGGCACAACATTGAGTGGAAAACCATATGACTGAGAACAAGTTCATTAGTTTTTATCATAGAACAGGAAGCAACAGTTACTCTTACTGACATATCTGTAGCAGTGCTGCTTGCTACAAATGTAGAGGACAAAACTAGAGAATTTGGTTTATGGACCATTTCTGTCCATGTGTGTGGTATGTGAATTTATTTATTGACCAAACTAAAGTTGTGAAACAGGTTTGCTAGGCAGTGGTTAAAAGTGGAAGCAAGCAGATCATAGAACACTGGAGGAGTTATCAAGGAAGGTGCAGGGTGGTAGTTGGAGAGCACCATATCTAACCACTACCTCACAAGTTAACATCATATTTCTACAAGCAATTTGAGAAATTTGGATAGTCATAATATAAAGGGTGTGCGACAACTTAATAATGTTCTGTGCAATATTGGTCCATATCAAGTTCGTAACATATGCAAAGTATGTATGGGCCACAACTTTCTTTGTGGGACAGGTGTCCTTTTAACTTTTTTGGAGACAGAGAAATAGGTATTACAAAGTATGGCTTGAGTGCCATGAGTTGTATTGGCAGATTAAATTAATAGCCGATGAGCATCTAAGACTCAATGACTGCATAAATATTAAATGGTTCTTGTCAGCACAGAAACTCCATTCTGTTAATGTTCACATTTCTGCCATAGACCTGATAGCATGTTTTTAAATACACTAAGTGATTTCATTGTTTCAGAGTTCTGAATGAACAAATTGATTGTTTAAAGATCATATGACTTTTGAGCACTATTTTTAAACTGATTGATTTAGCTGGATTTTAAGTTCTGATGAAGTTTTAGTGTATTAAAGAAAATGAAAACACATAACTAAGTTATAATTACATTCAAGTCTTTTCCTTACTACTGGTTTTCATAGAATTGTGTTCCTTTTATTATCCTCCCTATGTCTTTCTACTGTGCCATTCCATGTGCTACACAGAAATCATCAGCTGCGAATATACCACATGTAACCCTTGATCAGCTCTGTGAGGATGAGCACTGTCAGTCAGTCATACTCTGACTTGGATGTCCCATGACCTCAGCATCATAGGGTTCATCTTCCTCTGCATACTCTCTCATTTGCAAACTGATGACATATCTGAACTTGAGAAAGGCAGAGCATCTCTTTATAGAAATGTCTTGATAGATTACCAGGTTATTCACTGATATTACCAAGAAGTGTAGAATAGCAGCCTTAGCTTTGCCTGTGACACAGCATGACAAAATACAGTCCCCTGTTGCATAAAATCACTACTATATGTTGATGATAAATTTTATTTCAACTATGACACCAAATGATGTAGAAATACTACTTTTCTTCATCTGTTTTGTACCAAAGGTTATGTATTTGGAATGTTTATCATATTTCATGATATGAATATATTTGCTATTCCTGCTACTTTTGTTCTGCAAGCTCTATTTTATTTGATGGTTTCTTTGTTGCACTTTCTTTTCTATCAGAAGCAAGTGCTAAATTTGTTTTGTTATACCTTATCTCTAGATTGCAATTAACTGTGGGGCTATTTTACTCTCCCAGTTTGATTTAGGTTTTTTTCCTTTAGATCTGGGTTTTATAAATGCTTTTTCCATGACCTCAGTAGGTTTGGTAGCCTGCCCTTTTTATGCAACTCTTTTTATTGGCTTCTATAGCTTTCAGACTCTGACACTCTCTTTTGTTTTCTATACTGGTTGCGTCTCTCAGCTTCATATGTTTAATGTGAGTGTTTTTCTTCTTACAGATTTGTTTTCAGTTTTCAGACTTGTTACAGCAGCATGGCTTGCTTGTTGGCTTCAGCTCAGCATGAGAAACAAAGGAGGCTATATATTAATTTTCATTGTTTTCTTCTTCAAATGGTTTGTTTTGGACTTAATTTTCAGCTTCCATATATTAACACTTACTATTTAGCTTGAAAATAGAAACAAAAAGCTGTTCATTTAGTTTGCATCACAAATTTTTATTGCCTTCCGGCATCATACTAACAGGGCTTTCTTTCTCTTGGCATTTCAGTTCTAGTTCCTGGATGTCTTGGTTAAATACAATCGTATTACTTTTGTGGCATACCTACATTTCTTTGTGTATAACCTTTTGATTTCATTAATTTATGTGTTAACAGCTTACTTTCTTTTATGTTTTTTTTTAATATACGATGGGTCACTTCATTATTCCTGTGTATATTTCTTGACTATGATTTCAATCTTTATGAATTATGCCTTTAGTAGTTCAGTTGCAGTTTGCACATTCTTATACTTTGCTTTTAGGTCACGCAGGGCACTATCAATCATTTGTAGCTCCTGCTTTAGATAAACATTTTTGCAATTGTAATTTTTAAAACGATTACATTTTTTGCATGGAGCATACAGCTGAAATTCTAAGAGGATAATAATTATTTTCTAGAAAAGAACAAGTTAATTTTACAAATAAAACTCACTGCTACCATAGCCATGAGATTAAATGCTACACCGACTATTAAGTATCTGTTTAAGTTACATGTGAATGTGGATTTTTGAAAGAGGCATTGCTTTGTTTATGTATACATTAGATTTGCTTGTGTATATTGCATTCTGAAGAAATCTGTTATGAAAAGATGAAAGCACAAAGCCTTAATCTCAGTGCTTTCCAGGAGTGTGCATGTTTCTATACAATACAGGTACTGAAATAAAAAACAAAGTATGAGGTAAAAAGATTACTAAAACTAAGCAGAAAAGTCTAAGAAAAATTGAATGTACAATGGCAATCAAGTGAGAGACCATTTGAGAAAAGGACAGGATGGATGTAAAAAAGGATAACATGAGGGAGATGAAAAGAAATGAGTTGAGGAGAAGTGGCGGTAGTGATTAGGCATATAAATATAGTGGGGAATCAGATGACTCCCTAATTGATTATTATAGACTGGTAGAAATGCAAGAAGGGGAGTACTTTGCTACAGTACAGCATTGATTACCTGAACGTCAATTATCCAAAATGTCAGTTATCTAAACACAGCCTTCCTAAGAGTTAAGTCATTCCCCGGGATTCATGAAGCTTGTGCCAGGCGCAGGTGTAGCATAGGTGGTATAATGCCAAATATGGCCGCTGAGCGATTCAGGTACGATCCAATTCCACATGCACTACCGGCGTACACCAGATCAGCGCAGCTCTCGGCTCATGTGTGCTAATCACCCCATGTGCAGTAGTGCAGCATGTAAATGAAGGTACATAGCGATTCATGAAGTGGTGCAAGCGTAGTGTAAGCATACAGAAATGTAAACCAAAAAAAGCGGTTTACATTTTTCCAAACAGAACATCGGAGCCATGAAAGTGGACCAAACTTACGTATTACAAAGTTAACATATGCCAATGGCTAAATATACAGCCAATGGCATAAAAAACATGCACAACACATGAAAAATAACATTTAATGTCATGGCCACACTAACGCAAAGTACAACCGCAGGGCATGTGTGCGCAAATGGGAACACAAGGAAAATATATACAGATGTCATACAATTGCAATGTAACACAAATCATGATTTCACCATAATAGTCAATGGTATGCATGCTACACCACAACCAAGCTGCAAGGGTTGCTAAGGGTCTGTGACAGTGTTCAGCATGGTAACTATGAATTAGTAGTCAATGCCATGCAAATGAGGCAAGCAATACTGAATCGCAAATGTCCCGCCAGCGTAAGGATGTACCATGCGGTGCAGAATACAACACCAAGGAGTGGTCTGGAGGTATACATGACATCAGCAGTGGGGTGTGCCACCGCAGCTGTAAGCACATTGGAGCATTGCAAATCCGGGTTGCCCATTGCTAAGGAAAGCCGCAGGATAGGGGTGTGGATGTAGCCATTGCTTTGCTTAGCTGAGAGCACACATGGTGCTCGAAAGCGCATGTGTACGTGGATGACAAAGCGCTCGAAACCCGGTAAATGGCCGCATGCGGCGCGCACTACAGTTGAAACAGGAAGGTTACAGGAAGACAATAAGGAAATGCCGCAGTAGGCTAATTGGAGTACAACTGAGTAATTAACACCTATTAACTCACTGTGGGCCATTGACGGCAGCTAAAAAAGGCTGCTAGTAGCAACCTGCAGAACAGGATAGGGGAGGTGTCGGATTGCAAAGAAAAGAGAACTGTCACCGCAGAGCAAAGCAAACCTGCAGTAGATCGGCTATAGAACACATTTCACAACACAATCCTGGTTTGGGCAAGTACAAAATAAGAAAGCAAGCTGCTGGATGCATGCCCGACAATCGGAGGGGAATCGTTAAGAAAAGTGAAGGCAAGGGCAAGAGGTGATCAATGGCAGCTAAATGTAATTCAACACCAGAGGCACCACAATAGCAGTACCTGTGGTAAAACACATAAGTAAGATACCCTGCAGATCTGATTGAACATACACACTCTATGACATCATCAGTGTTCAAAGCACAATAGTATAAAGTGCAAAGGCACCTCACACACACTCGTGTATTCCCAAACACTGCACCATTGGTGTAAACAGACAGGGAGCTTTTACAATGTACTTGTTGGGAGCTGACATAGCTGTGATTCATCACCATATCTTGGAGACTGAAGGTGGTGTGGAGGTTGATGCCGACAACCACCTCAGGCCCCGGAGGAGGAGAAGAGTGTAGAGACCAAGGGTAACCTACCAGGGGCTACATGATCTGGAGATAGTAGAGCGTTACAGGGTGGACAGGGACATCATACAGTAATTTTTTAAGCTGTGCCCACCATGCCTCAGATCCAGAAACAACAGAGGGGAACCCACCCCAGTGGACACGAAGGTATGTGTAAGCTTGAGAATACTAGCCACAGGTACCTTTCAAAGGCCAACTGGAGATATCATGGGGATCTCACAGGCATCAGCATCCAGGGTACTCCAGCAGTTCCTGGATGCCATATTACCACATGCCAATGAGCATATATACTTCCCCCAAACTCAGGAGGAGTTGGCCAGCAATATGCGTCTCTTCCACCATGTGGCAGACTACCCAGAGGTACTGGGTGCAATAGACTGCACGCACATACATATCAAGTCACCACCTGGTGAGCATGGTAGGCGCTACATAAACTGCAAGGGATACCACTCCATCAACTGCCAGGTCATGTGTAATGCCCAGGGCATTATCATGATGTGTGCGCTGGCAGCCCTGGAAGCTACCATGACTCCGACATCTGGCATGCCTCACAGCTGTATCAGGTATTTGTCAGTGGGGACATCCCCATATGGCCACCTTGTGGGGGATGCTGGCTATGCACTGGAGCCGTGGATGATGACTCCCATCAGAAAGGCACACACACCCACGCAAGCACGCCATAATGAGGCAAACGCACAAACCAGAATCATCATAGAGCATGTGTTTGGGATGCTGAAATCACAGTTCTGTTGCTTGGACATATCTGGTGGAGCCTTGCAGTACTCTCCAGGCACGTGTGCCCACATCTTCATAGTATGTGCCATGCTACATAATATGATCCTGCAGAAACAGCTGCAGCAGGGACATAATGGTGAAGGCCCTCACAACCCACTGCAATTGCCAAGGGAATCACAGGCACAGAGGGATTCAGACCACGAACACCCTGTGCCAGCCTCAGTAGGCAGACGGAGGCGTGCCCAATATGCCCATGCCTTGGCAAAGAGGGAACGTATAGCACATACACTGACAGTGTAGGCCCCTATGGACTGACACACTTCTCCACCTGCACACACAGTAAAATGGATGGCACACACACAACCACCTGTAAATTGTTATGTATAGGTGGTCTACTGTGTGAATCCTACATAGGCAGCCCTCAACTATTGCACACATAACAGCTATTGGTACAAGGTAAGTCAACACCTGAACAGTAAATGAAGTTAACAGCATGTGTTGATACTGTATGTATAGGTTCCTAGGTACATCGGTAGGTACATGCCTGATTGTCAGAGGCCATTCATCAGCCTAGGCAAAATGTGTCTGCTGTCACCACCCCATCGATTAACTAACTGTCCCTCTGTGGAGCAAAGCCAATTGTGGGATCCCTGGGATGTAACCAATGTTCCCCACCCAGTCGGCAAGGATTCCCTGGTGTGTTAATGAGGGGCTCCATAAAATGTAATCAGGGATGTAGTTCCAAAGCATGGGGAGTACCCATGACAGGTATCTGTCACCCCAGCATTTTCCAGTTATGGTTGTGGCAAGGTGTAGCACATTACAGTGTGTGGCTCACTGTGACATGGATTCCCATAGCTGGAGCATATCCATTAAACATCACTTGGACATACCATTAATAGGTATCATCCATATGTAAACTAACTGAGTTACACATTTGTTTGCAGTATGGAGGAACAGCCATAGTACAGTCCAATACAAAACACCATAACACTTGTACATATCCCAGATGCCCCAGTGGTAAAGCCAACTGACTGTGCCGAGCATGTTCCTGGTTCCACGACCTGCAAGGACTGTTACGTAATTCCGATGGCACGAATAATGGATGTTGGATGCAGGTCATTAGAGCACGTTTAAGCACATGTCAGCGGGTTTATGCACCAGCAAGTGACGGTAATTGTCGTTTAAACATGACTACACGAATATGCGCAAAACAGGTCTACGCTTTGATGAATATCATGCAGATCACAGTCTAAGATGGCCAGAACAGCTGAAATCTGTGCTATGCACCCTTGTACTAATAGTGCCTGCTTTGAGAGGTAAAATGACCACTGCCAGGAGTAGAACACGCAACCATGTACACAATCACCTACCACTAAGCTACCTGAGCTGTACCAACGGCAGGTGTGTATTGTGACAGTTTAAAACACAAAAGGGCGGAGTTCAGGAAATAGTATACACTGCCATGTACCCAATGAAAGGTGTGTTCATTCTCCCCCCCCCTCTCTCTCTCTCTCTTTCTATATATATATATATATATATATATATATATATATATATATATATATAAAATATAGAGATAGAAAGGGTGATAGAGAGATATATGTCGATATATACGGATATACATATATCTGCAAATATATAGATAGGTTAACAACATGTACACAACCATGGAGGTACAAATAAATAGGATACTACCAAATACCGAATGCTTTACATACCGACACGTGTAATCACGAGGCTTAAAGAATGAAAGACCACAGTACCGGAACACTAGAACCGCAAGTACTATTATCACAATGGTAAGAGTCATTTAGTTATTGCTGATGATGCTGCGGTCCAGGTAGGTACTGTGTTTAAGTGTGTTTCTGATGCTGTAGTGTGTGTAAGTGTGTGTTCTGAGTGCGGTGTGTGTTTCTGTGGGACTGTAATGTGTGTGTGTGTGTGTGTGTGTGTGTGTGTGTGTGTGTGTGTGTGTGTGTGTGTGTGTGTGTGTTTGCTTCATGTGTCTGTTCGTGCTAACTTGGAGGTAGATTATTACAGTAGGTGTGGTCAGACCCGGCCTTAGACATAGGGTTACCACCTGTCCCACTTTGAGAGGGACAGTCCATCTTTGGGCAGTTTTGTCCTGACAAAAAAAATATTAAAAAGGGCAAATGTCGTGAGATTGTAGGACATAATTATGTCCCATATTTTATGTAATAGTTGCATAAAATAGTTATTTCTGTATCTAAAATACCTAAAGGTTACAAGAGATATAATAAGCAACTAAACTGCTACAAGAGTAAGCTTTTATTTAGGAAAAAAAGTTAAGGTCTATCCTTTGTACTGACCGTGGGTATGTGTCGGCCTGTAAAATCTGATGTGTGTCCCAAAAATGTCTCACTTTGGCCATTTGAAAAGGTGGCAACCCTACTTAGGCATAGGCCAACTAAGCAGCCGCCTAGGGCGCCGCTTTAGTGGGGACACTTTACCAGTATTTATTTGGTGTAGGTAGACCAGGATGGGGGCACTGGGTGGTGTGATGGGGGGTACCGTCGTGCCCTTTGCCTAGGGCACCAGTAGAACTAAGGCCACTCCTGGGTGTGATGTGGGGGACGAAGCCACCCACATGGGGTGTGTATGGGGCATGGCCACCTGGCCATATATAGTGTCGGATGGTTTGTTTGGATGTGATGGGTAGCAGTGTGTCTGTGTGTGCATGTGTGTGTTCTGTGTTTGTATTAGTTCTGAGAGTTTGACTGTTGCGAGTTCGAGTGTTCAGTATTGTGGGGTTTGGGAGTCTGTGAACGGTAATGTGGTTGTTGGATGTGTGTGCATTCCTGAATCCATGTGTGTGCCATATACAGCAGTTGAAGTCTTCAAATAAGTGCACAACATGGAACATAGCAATCACAAATTCTGCCATGACCGAACGTTAAGAACAAAGGATATGGAGACTATATTATAGCAACAACCCACGCCTGGGTGTGGGTAATGCTGGATTTACCCACAGTTGTCTTTGTTTGGCCACTCGGGCTTCGTCCTCATGAACAAACCACACCAACTGTGGGTAAATTCACCATTACCCACACCCAGGCATGGGTTATTGCTATAATACACTATTACAAATATGTGCTATGGACATGAGCTAAACATGGGTTAACACCTGTCCCACCTTGCGAGGGGCAGCACCTCTATGTGCAGTAGTGTCCTGACCAAAATGAGTAAAAATACCAATGTCCTACAATCTCGAGACATTCTGCATGTTCCATAGTTAATATAATGGTTGCATAAAATAGTCATCTGTATCTAACATACCTACATGTAACAAGAAACAGGATAAGCAAGTAAACCGCTACAAGAATATACGCTTTTATATAGGCATATATGTAAAGTTCTATACTTTCTACTGACCGTGGGTATGTGTCGGCCTCTAAAATCCAATGTGTGTTCTGCAAATGTCCCTCTATGGCCATTTGAAAAGGTGGCAATCCAAGCAAAAGAAGTTCAGTCACCAGCACAACTCCAATGAGTGCAAATATCTGTGACAGAAATACACAAGACAGATTTCATGTAGCAACATTTCATTACATACCGATGTATTTCCGGAGGGATTGAAGGATCAACATCACCTGCATGCTATATAGGAACCAATTATCAATGGCTTAATGAATAAGCCTGCAATAACCATAGTATTAGTCTACTAAATGATAGGTCTTCAATTAGGGAAGGAGCCCTCACACACATATGGAATATGTATAAATACAGTCCCCACAAACCTTTATCTGCTATGTACACTCACCTACATCTCCCCCACACCCGAACCAATTGCAATACAGACTGTAATAACATCACAAACATCCACTCACTCAATGACATCTGCAGAAGCCTTAACATACCTTGTGAGAGACACACTATAATGGCGCTATGTGAAATTGTTTCTGTTGTACAATGGAACAGACGCAGATGTTACAGGTTTTGTTTGCAATAGTCTCGTATCAGACGGTTGAGATAACAGCTACACTCACATGTAGAACTACATCTTCTAGCCATTACACACAATCCATGGGGGACATGAAATTAAAATATCTCTGTGTCTCTCCATATAGCAGTTGCAATTCATCACAAACAACGCATTCAGGCCGTCTTCCTCAAAGGTAGGGCAAAGGGACAATGCCCAAGTGGAGTATTCAATTATATTCCACTGTTTCCATGTAATTGGCTAATGGAGTAGCTGCACAGCTGATATGCATGTAATCATCTACTCCGGAACACCAATTGGTGGTAGGATACCACATGTTACTGGTATCTACGTATAAAAGGATGGCTTGTCATACATTCAAACCGTATGCACATATGAGAAAACCTTTAAAACAGGAAAGGAATAAGACTGATATTTTCGTAAACTCGGACTACTAAGAAGGTATGTAGAACACTCAGTATGTTAGTGTATGTAGTGCCTGTTCTGAATTAATGAAAGTGTATGCAATGCATATAGTGGGAAAAGGTATTATGTAGTGATGTCTTGTTGAGCATAGTAATGCTTGTAGAAATTGTGTGTACTAATGTGGGCCACAATGTAAACACCTCATACACCACAAGGGATGCTACATAACGGCTTTAAACACAATTCCACTCCAGCCGCTGTCAGTGGCAGGGTTTGTCCAACAAGCACGTGCCATAACAGGGGATAGTATATGTTGATATACTGTAACAGTAGGCAAATGTATGGGCGTATAATTGAGAATAACATGTCTAAGGTGGTCCTGCTGTGCAATTATGATTTGCATTATGGGATATTGTTGCAAAAATGTGAAATGTACAGTATTGTATGTAGATATGTCTAACTTTTTACATAGCATTACTGTTATATTATGCAAATGTCAGGTATGTCTATTGGCATGTACAGTACACAATAACAGGATACATATGACTTATAGTCACCAGACAGTGTAACAGCATGATAGCTAATTGAAATGGAAGAGCTACTCAATCATCCATGCACAAAGGACATGTAATAGCTTCATAGGTTCATAGTTAGGTACTATGCTGTCTGGCCAAGTCCATTCGTAAGCCCAACTACAGTGTTTTCACTTGTGGCACCTCCCTAGGTTAGTGTCCTGTGCCTGTGAACAGCAGAGCCATTTGTTTCCTGCACCTGTGTACAGTAGAGCCACTGCAGTGATCCCTGGCATACATGTCTGTCTCCCATCCACCCATCGAGATATCTCTTGAAGAGTGCTAGTGAGGGTCCGTGCCTGATGTACTTAGGAATCATGTTCCAAAGCATGGTGAGTGTCCGGTTCAGGAATGTATCCCTCCAGCACGTCCTAGTCATCGTTGCATTTGGGTACATATCCCAGAGCATGTGGCTCTCAGTGGCTTTTGCTTATGTGGAGCATATACACCAATATTGTTTTGGACATGGGCCTTGTATGTTCAGCAGAGATCACCTCTAAGTATGAAGTATGCAAATAAGTACAGTTGGGATTTCTGTAGTTGGGCTGCATACGTCATCCTTCGGAGGTCAGTAATCCCCTTGGTGTGTTAATGTTGTGGTATTTAAAGCCATTGCTGTTGTCTCGTAAGGTACATCCCAAATGGGGTGTTGTACCGTTTAACGTGTTTCATAAGTCAGAAGTAGAGAGGTACAATGGCTGCCTTTGTTCCAACTACAAACCCATTACAGATTAGGGTGGCCACGTAGAAGGATATCCATGCCACCTTGGCAATATGGTTATCAAAGGAGTGGGTGCTATCTACTTGTGTTCTAAGATCCCTTATAATGTCTTATGTATGTAGGGGACTACCACCTATGTGATAGTCAGCTGGTGATTGGTGTAATCCAAAGCGGATGTCCATGCACCTTGTGGCATGAAGCTTGAGGCCATGTTATTGACACCAGGTACCCGTCACAGTGATACCCTTATGGAGGATGTCTGTATCAGCTGGTGAATCAATCATGGCCCCTAGTTTGCAATCGTCTGCAAATCTTTTCAGGGTAAGTCCTTCTGTGCTAGCCTTACATCAGGCAAGCATATACCGAACATGAGGGGCCCTATGACCGAGGACTGGGGTACACCAATTGTAACTGATTTACAGTAAGAACTAGGGTATGCTACCCTCACTGTGTGGGTCCTGTCCATGAGCCACTTTGCATAACATCTCGTGACGTAGGGGTTGATGTGCAGGTGGATGTGTTTGTTGACAATACCAGAATGGGGAACGGTGTTGAAAGCCATTGAGAGGACAAGGTAGGCTGTGTGGACCTCCTTACCCTCATCTACTACCTTGGTAACTGTCTCAAAGGACTCCACCAGGTTTAGGAGTCATGGTCTGGCCCTAACAAATCCAAACTGGGTGGTATCAAAGGTTTGGAGGCCACCAATGTCTCTGTGAATGAGATCCATGATGATGTGCTCCATAGCCTTGCAGAACAGTCTAGTCAGGCGTATAGGGCAATAGTTCCTCTAGTCCATTGTGGCGTCACCTTTGTGGAGTGTGATACCTGTTGCTGTGTGCCATTCAGAGGCCACACTGCCTGATACAAGGCTATTAGTGAATTTGGTGCCCGAGTGGGGAGCCATTTCATTCTGAAGTTTGTGTAAATCGCAACCTGGGATGTTGTACGGTCACATGGATTCTGTGTTCCTGGCTTTAGAGAGTGCAGCTTGGAACTGCGTAGTTGTGACTGCAGGGACTCTACATTGTTCCTGTATAGATTTGGGCCCTTTAGGGTGTGAGAGGGATGTAAAGTTAGCACTGAACCTATCTGCCAGGATGTTGCCAATATCAGTCGGTCCTGTAATGTTCGTGCCTAACCGATGTATTTCAGAGCAGATGTGGGTATTACCATCAAGAGCAGTGACATACCTCCAGAATGCTTTGTGGTAGTCCTTGGAATGAGTCACAGTAATGTTTACATAACTAGCTTTGGAGGATGAGATAAGGGATCTCAGATTTCTACTGAGGCTGACCAGGGAGCTACCCCACCCATGGGATTGTACTCTACTTTGCAACAGTCTCCTCCTTCTGTTGTACATTATGTCCATGGCTGTGGACCCCCAGAGTGGTGCCCATTTTCTGGTGGGTACCGTCATGGCTCTGTTTGGGATAGCATGATGCATGCAGTTGTGGAAGTGCTAATTAAGTGCAGTTGTGTATGATTCAGCGTTTGTAACTATATTGTCCATCTGCACGGGTGCCATGACATTTACTCCTGCTGTCATAAGAAGCCTGAAGTTGGCTTTGTAGAAATATTGTACTGTGTTTTCCATGAAGGGTGTGGTGCCGGGATGTGGATAACAAGGGTGATTAGCATATGTGTGGATCTGACCAATGAGGGGATAACCCCAGGTGTGGAACATCAATCACACATGTTGATAATGTCCAGGTCTAGGATATTGTTGGACCTGGTGGTGGTGTGGATAGGTTGATTCAGCCGATTGGAGGTTATGAATCCCAGAAAGCACTGGCCTAATGTGTCGGTACATGAGTAGGTATCCCAGTTAAGTGTGGGGTAGTGTCAGTCGCACATCAGTAGTTCCTGTTTGAACCCTGCTTTCCAGTACACCAAGAAGTGAGGGCCGTTAACCATGGGGTATGGTGTGGAATCCGTAGCAAGCTACAATTTGTATAGCAGTTATGGCCACAGTTACTTGCACTTGGATTACCTCTGATGCATTGTGCAAAGCAACCAGCCTGGAGGTGTGTACATCCTTGGGAAATATAGACACACCTCCGCCGTATGTGTTGCGGTCCTGGTTACATGACTGAAAGGTGTGGTCTGAGTAATAGCCTGTTAGTGCAGTGCTCTCAGGAGCCAAGAAGCAGGTCCCAGTCACTGGAGAGATATTGAAGTGGTCTATTCCAAGGAGTGCCTCGGGTGAGTGCATTTGAGATGAAGATGTCAGGCATTGAGTAACATTACCCTCAGGTTTTGCTTGCCTGTTCCTGTTATGGTGGTGAATATGTTATTTGAACCGTGCCTAAAACAGGCACTGTTGGAGCAGCAAGAGCCTTAGACGTTATCTGTAATCCCAGGGCTGACAGGTGCAGGTCATCTGTGCCAAAACGTCGTGTTCTGTCGACCATGTCATTCAAAGCAGACAGATATTGGATACCCTTGGAATGACACCAGCAGCATAACCAACTGTTGAAGTGAATAATTCAGTCGTTATACTGCTTGATCAGTCTGGATTAATGCAGAATGCTTCTCATGGCTAGGGCGATACCTGCCTGGGCTACAAGATCGGAGAGCTATTGCATGCTTCTGTACATGTAGTCCAGGAAGTTACATCTCAGGGCATTCACACTAACATGGAGAATGACAGTCATATTGCACCTGTTGAGGAGTGACCCGAGTGCATAGGTTATGTTGCAGATCCTGTTACCCGACAGCCAGCTGAAAGTGACTATCACCTTGTGTAGCCTGCTGAGTGGGACATCAGTGTGACCGCCTATAGAGTCACCTATGACTAGTGTGTTGGGTATGTTGGGTATGTTATATCGCCCTATTGGCTGTAGTTGATGGGCACATTTGAGTCTGTGGACTATAAGTAATTGGTGTTGTGTTGGGTGATGGGGGCTGCCTGCATTTCTGCTTCGGAATCCTCTGTTGCCTACACAGAGTAGTATTGAAAGGCTTCGCAAATGTTGTAGTCTTCCTATGTGTGGCCTGTGGTGGTGGAGATTTAGTGAGACTATGTGATGATTGTGGTGTGGAGCAAACGTTTAACATCCCCACATGATTGCCAGGTTCAGTCTGCTTTGGAGAGAGCATTACCTCCAGCATGGCTACATATGTGCATCTTCCACAGGTTGTAGTGTTGTATGTTAGGAGGGGAGCATTGACTGTGTAAATGAGACAATTTCTATATTGCCTCATGATGCCCATATTCATCATATAGATAGGCGATAACACTGGGAAATGACACTTGCACATGCCTGAATATTTAACTATTTTTTACTAGATATGTGAGGTAAGTGTGTACAACAGCTGTTTTACTCTAAGCAAGCTGGAAATGTAAGTACAAGGAGTGTTTACCTGTAGGAAATGAGTAGGATTGAGTGCTATAGTAATTAGTAGTTCATGTAGTAGTAGCTCATGATGTGCTTACATGTTCTGAACAAGTGCTGAGCATGAATAAGCAATACAGATTGGGTGTCGGAAAACATAAACTCACTGCCCCCACAACAGGTACACAATCACATATCCATGAACACTGCAGAGCCCCTGTAACCATAACTATGATGGTACAAGATGCACTCAGGCTGCATGTGACCTGTCCACATCCCTGGTTGTATCATACACATATGGCAAAACAGTTTGCTCTACACATACACATCATGTAAAACATAGGTTCATGTCAGTCTGTGAAAACACTGAATGGTGCACATCAACAGTTATCACAACCCACAAAGTGGAGACACCACTCATAATGGGAGGCACTGCACTATTACCCTGCTGAGTCTGGTCTGAAAGTCCATGAACCTTAATCAACGTATATGTTGTTAACATTACTGAAGTAGATGACAGTACAGATGATTCCACACTGCATATCATACATGTGACAGGTCATAGGACATCATCACCCATACTGTGTTCCACCTACACTCAGTATACTAGATGTACCTTTGTATGTCACAGGACTGTTCTGCCAGTGGCCTGTTGACAGAACCAACACTACAAAAGGTGTCTGAGTGACATGTGCATATCACACCAGTGGCAGCTACAGTAAAAAAGGGTTAATGTTTTGTACTCCCCCTCATTGTAGCCCATACCACACAGACAAATGGGAGGCATCTGCGTATGTAAGTATGTGAATGGCCATGACCTAGGAGCAATAGCTGACTCAGTGTTGTGGACAACATACAGAATGGGCTTTGTGGATGAGGTGCGTGACATATCTGTACAATCTGACAGCTGCATATTGCATTGTCACCGCTAGGTTAATAACCCTGTACCCATGAACTACCACCTAGGCAGCAGTCAACATAATGGACACTGTGTGTAAGGGATAGTGCTGTGCAGTTTACCTCCCTGAGCTAGTGATGTCACCAAGCCTATTAGGTAGTCATAAGAGGCAACCCTAGTCATGACAGTGTGCCATCCATGAGCATGGAGATCATTGTACAGCCATACTCATTACTCAAGTGACTAATATTGGATCACATATCACCTTTAAAAGATATTGCCCATGCTTGGATGTGTGACACCTGCCTTCACAATCCTCATCTCCACTATGCAGTATGCTGCCTTCCCTGCATAAAGACATGCCCATCACTGTGATGTTGGACATGCTACATGTACATATCCTGATCTGAAATACATAAGTCATGGACAGCCACCTTCCTAGTACAAGGATCACCACATGCTGGACAGATCCTTGTGCCATACATGTTACATACTCCTGCCATACTATGCAACCCTGTCCAGCAAAGCTGCACATTTCATCTCTGTCAGACATGGTGTGATGACCACATGGTAGATGTATCATTAACCATCTGGATCAGTTATGTGGCACTGATTCACCTGGCAAAACACATGCATGTAAAGGTTTCCATGTGCATGTCTGCATTGTCACAGGTCATGTCCGTTAAGGCAGTGTATGTGTTGATATGTGACATATACACAGCATCAAGGTCAACAGCATTAATGTGGACACATCCAGGCATGTGCTGATAGGTAAGAACACCAGTACAGGCAAACAGACATGCCCACATCAAGACAGCATTCACATAGAGTATGAGCAATGTAATGAGGTGACACACATATATGGTGATAATATCCAATCCCCATTGGGTGTCACATATGTGTGACACAAACATGTCATTGGTGTCAGTGTCATGAAGATTTGCAAAGACAACTGTTTATATGTACTAAATGTAATACACATGTATGTGCAGCTGTATCTCTGTGCATCTCTGAGATATTGTGACCTGTCTCCATCATTATGTCTTCCAGATATGCCTCGATCAAGACTGCCAGCTTATAGCCGCTTGGAAGATGAGGCCCTCATACCTTACCTCCAAGATAACTATGAGGTATTGTTCAGCCATGTGCCACAGCATGCCCAGCAGCATGATGACCTGTGGCAGGAACTTTGCAGAAGGGTTAATGATGTGGGTGGCCATAACCGCACCTACCAGCAGGTGCACAGATACTGCACAGACCTGATCAGACATGCGAAACAGCGTGCAAATGCAATTGCCAGGGAACAAGGTACAACAGGTGGTGGGCCACCAACCCAGCCCCACTCACACGTACCGAGGAGCTTCTGACCAACCTGGGGACACCATCAGAACAGCATCCACAAACCCTAGCTGCCATCGTGGAGGTGGGTGTCTCCCAACCACTGAGCCTGGAGTTGCCTGGTAAGTCACTACTGCACATATAACTATTATATCCCATTTAGTTGCATGTGTCATTGTACAGTATATAATATAACATCATATGCAAGGTATGTTTACACACATGCCGCATACTATAGTCTGCTACCCTGTGTATGCACACATGTGCATACTCCATAGTATATCCTATTGTACTGGCGAATATGTTAACATGCACATTGCACCCTGCAGCTTGTCATACAGTTATGGATAATGATCATACTTCTGTGTCACCCCTATATAGGTACCTCTGGCATGCCGCAGAGACAGCAGGCCGTTGCAGGTGAGACAGTTATAAGTATCAGGCATGTTAATGCACAGATCTATTCGCCATGTGGCCAGTTAACACATGTATACATAATGTATGGTCCAGTCATGATATGCAGGTCGCATCTTTAATCAATCACACTGGCTACCCATGTGCAATACATACAAACTAAATGAAACACTGACATGAAACCACAGAAACTGTCATTGGTAAATGTGTGAACAGCTGCGCATACAATGGTGGAGGTGTTGTTCAATGTAGGAGTATGCACTATACATCAGAACAACACATGTGGGGTACGCAAACAGTACTACACAGTGAGCCGGATTATGGGCAGCCCACAGGATTCACCATTGTGGAATATGCCCCTGCAATAAGTGCACACATTGTGATGTGCCATCTGACATGTCCATGACATGTAGTGTTCCGGCTGCAACATTGTCTCACTATCCCATAAAACATACCCCACATACCAAACATACAACCCTTTGTCTGCATAACCCTGTGGACAGTGGAGTATCTGACATCTACGGGTGTATGTCATATGGGACAACACAGACATTTGAGATAGATGGCCATCACAAACATTTGGCCAACACATGTT
Organism: Protopterus annectens; assembly: GCF_019279795.1. Classification (NCBI taxonomy): domain Eukaryota; kingdom Metazoa; phylum Chordata; order Ceratodontiformes; family Protopteridae; genus Protopterus; species Protopterus annectens. Next base: position 958,269,351 of record NC_056731.1, read on the forward strand.
CACACATGGCCATGGAGGATGGCCAGAGACATGTAGCAACACACAGTAGATGTGATGTGTTTGTGTGTACACCCTGTTGTACATTGGCTACACATGGTCCAACTATAGCCTTTGTTGAATGGTTATATAGCAGATGTGGAACACTGGACATCCTACAAGCCTGTGCACAGCATGTGGAGGCGTCACTTAATTTGACCACATAAGATGTGTTGAACATCATGACTGTGTCACAGCATGACAGTAGTCCCCTGTACAGCATCCACATACATACACAGACACCACATCAGGCCACAGATACAGTACATTTCCCTTGCTGCTGTTGGACATCACTGTCAGCTGTGCACCTCATGTGTGTGGTACACAAATGTAATGACAAGTCTGCCATGTGTAAAATGGTTGCCAGGCAGCTAAGAAATGTTAGCAGTTGTGCAGGGGTGTCATCTGTATGTCCTTCGAAGACACATCATGGTTTAGTGTGTATACACCTCAGCGACGTGGGTTACAATCCACAGTATTTATGTATTGTATATGCACACAGTCATGACTATGCACTGTGTGTGTACTCCACACTGTATAGCAATAGAGACGCCTCATGATTCCATGCAATGGCACTGTGTCTGTACTTCACACTGTATAGCAATATAGACGCCTCATAATACCCTTCAATGGTCATGCACATCTGCTAAAAGTGCATTCTATCTGTAAGGCATACAGACAACACTGCAATGTGACACCATTACACTGCTGTACATGTGTCAGGACACCATTGTGTCAAACATGTATGCATGTCAATGCACATGTCAGCAGATTACATGTCATACTACATGTTAATGTCAAGGTCATATGCCTCACATCAGCCATGTGTACTGTTAACCTGTGCTGGTCCACATGGTGTAACACAGGGATGCATTCTTACTACCATGATTGTGTGAAATGCATGGCTTCTGCTATGACACATGCTTGCTGTTGTGTGCAACCCAGGGATGTATGATAACTACCACTATTAATGTCTGAGCTGCGTGCCATCTGCTGTATCACATGTATGTTGCATGCTTTCTGTCAAATCACATGCATGGTGTGTTTCTCTGTGTGTGTCTATGTGTGTGTGTGTGTCTGTGTGTGTGTCTGTGTGTGTGTCTGTGTGTGCATCTGTGTGTGTGTGTCTCTACTGTAATGTAGAGTCTTTGTTTGCCTTCACAGGTGATGTAGGTGCGTTACCCTCCTGCGGTCCATCTGATGTTAGTGTCCCCACAGACTCTAGCAGTGATGATGAAGATATGCTTGAGGTACAGGCAGGGTTGTCAGGGGCTGAATCTGTGCCATTGGTTGCCATTCCACCTATATCCCCCTCTCCCCCTCTTCCCCACATGCAGTTCTCATGCCAACACATACCCCATCACCAGTGGCCATAGAGTAAGGACAGTTAGCGTGTGTTAGCTTGGAAAAGGAATGTGTGGTGGCTATGGAAGGTGTGTATTCACACCATGGTGCCAGTCAAATGACTACAGATGTGCCACACAGGCATGTGGCCAGTGCTGCTTGTAGGAGGACCTCTGGCCGACATGCACCTGCAGGACAGAGCGCAGCAGCTGGTGTCACCAGATGCATTTTTCAGACTGTAATGGTGGCACAGGCACGTGCTGAATGGCAGAACAGAGAAGGGCAAAGGCTTCAGAGGGCTGATGTCTGTTCTTTAAATGACAACATCCAGGCATTGGCAAATGCTCAACAGCAGATTGCTGAAGTTTTGGACAGACGATTGGGTAACATGGTTGGAATCCTTGACCGTGGCATGAAAATCCGCTAGCGTGAGCTGTCTGTGCTGGAAAATCTGGTAGGAGTGAGGCATAGGGCATGTGGACGTAGGCCAGCTACACCACCTGGTGCAGATCTATGTGAAAGAGCTACCTCACATGCCCGCTCCCATAGTGCCAGTAGCAACAGCAGTGCAGCTGGTGCTGCGCTGTCCACACCAGGACATAGCAGGCCACATGGACGTGGCAATGGATGGTCCCAATGGGGACACGGTTCCAGTGGACATGTGTCATCGGACAGTACCCAATCTGTACCTCTGCCTGATATTGCCCGTGCAACCCCTGGCAGGCACAGGTCACATGGCCGTGGCCAGACACCGTGAGCTGCAAATCCTGGTCTGTACTGTCTGGAGCTGTCAATAATACCCCTGTGTAGGCTGGACACATGGCAGAACTGTGTGCACACATACATGCACACACCAGTAACATCTGTAGGGCACTGCAGCACTCACATGCATAACAACCACACATGGCCAATTAGATCACAGGCCCTAAACCACACACGTGATGTCATCCACTGGTGCAGCCTAGGCCCCTGGCAAACATTATCACCCTGTGCATATGATGATGCCTGTGCCGCATCCCTGTCATCCACACCATCGGTGCAGGGGCATACTCATATGGTCTGATGCACAGGGTGAACAGAATAGGGAGATAAGTGTATATTACAATTGTTGTGTACTGTTGACATGCAGCAGACATACCATGTAGTACAGGTTTAGAATGCATTGTTTTATGTTCACAGTATGTGTCTTGGTAACAACAGTAACAGCATGTTGGTAATGATGCCCTGCTTCCCTCATTAAGGTCTAATTCTATGTGCTATTAAGTACCAGTGTTTGCAGTTTCCCATGTGTAAATGTGGACTACTCACAGGCATGTATGGCAATACCAGCATGCTATACGTAGCTTCAACCTCACTGTTAGAAAGGCTGACATTCCAAAGATGTCTGCACATCTACTGATCCAGGAGCATGTGAGCTGTGTACTAAGCTACAGTGGCTAGAGACATGACATCCATACCGGGTTACATCACATGTACAGTTACATGGTGCAGGGAGTTTACATAGCGGTCTAGCTGATGTCAAGGGTAGAGGCCAGTTGATGGCATGAGGCCTCAATGTGTAGCAGTAATACACATTCACATTACAGGATGTGAACACACAACTACACACACACACACACACACACACACACACACACACACACACACACACACACACACACACACACACACACACACACACACACACACACACGTATTCGCACACATGTATTCAGACACAGTAACACGCCCACACTCACAGGGTCAATGACACTGTAACACACACTTGATAGTGTTGAGGTGAGGACTCCTGCCTATGTGGTAATCACCATTACAGTACTGTGCACCCACATGACGCGACACAGAGAATAAACATGTACAGGTAGTCAGTAATGCCTAAGACCGAAGGCATCAACAGGGTAGTAGATTGCATCACCTGGAGGGGTTAGGGGTCCTATCTGTTCACTATGGTAGCATACATCCTCACTCCATGGACCAGACAGCCATACATACATACACACATACACACTGTGGAGTCCACAATTGAATTCACCTATGTCATGCACATACATATAGCTAACATGTGTGTGATACACACACCATCCCTGCCTATGTCTTGCTTTCTACACTGCAGTATGTACAGATCTCTACAACAGTGTGCAGGGGTGTGTAACAATTGGGATGTATTCCCCACCATACGTGGCATATATGGACACACAAGCAAACACACATGGCAGTACTGTGAATCAAACACCTGTTATCTTATGATACGAATGACAGACATGCAGCAGTATTGCCCGTATTACAATGTGTACCGATGCTACCTTTGGCAATTGTGCTGCTATATGCACACGGGAGGTCTTAAGTGTTACAGGCATCAAGTGATTTACAGTCAGTGACACCCTGACAGCTGTGTAGGTTGTATGTCTTCACCTTCAATTAACAGAAACATAGCTTAGTGTTTGCACATGTTATGGTAGGATGGCTTGTGACACACCTGTGAGCTGTCTTCAGCAAACATTCATCTGCAAAGTTGGCCCACCACTTTATGTAGACACATCCATCCATACCTGATGTACATTTTACCATACTGTCAGTATTTCACCATATACAGGTGTCAATGATGGGGCTGCATTGCAACTGAATGTTGTAGTAAGACACAGATGAACTGCAGACATCAGCTACTGCACACGCATGGTAGCTGAATGCACACCACTACATATACATGTGTGTAGGTCCTACATTCCTGTCATTTAACCATGTTTGAAGGCATTGCAATTGGTGGACATGTGTGATGACATACATGACACATGGACTGTTGTATGGTATGATAGTTGTCATGGGTAACCAGTACAGAGGGAATGTTAACTCAGTCGACATTGCTATCACACCTTATGTACTGTTAGCATTCAACAGCCATGGACCTACCTTCCATGTGCATGTGTGTAATTGCTGTAGCCACTTGTCTGCACGAAGGCAGGCAGCAGCTATGCTATGTACATATGGGTTGTGTGTGTGTGTGGGGCATTTACATATCCACGGCAGGTACATGTATGTCATATCCAAACATGAGTGTGTTTACTCGTCTACAGCAACAGTTATCTGTTACAGCTGTATATGACCCAGGGCCCCTGTTATGTGTACAGCCGACCTGGTTATGAACAGTGGTATCATTGCATTGCATAACACATGATGGAGTTGTGTCAGTACATGGGTAGTCTGCACAGTTGCTGTAGAGCTAGGTACAGTCCACTGATCATGAGTAACATGGTGTTGTACTAATGTATGTTCTGCCACATGTATGGATGTGTGTTGCTGGTCCAAGGACATGGTGATGTCTGAAGGCTACATCCTAGAATGTAGCTTTTGACACTGTGATCTGCACCTGACACATCTGTGATGGCTTTTGAGAGTGTACTGGTCAGTAGATGTGAGTGGCCTTCATGTACATGGGGACACTACCACCTGGAGCGGTTTGTAACGGTGTTTTGGCTCACATGTCTGTATCTGAGGTATACAGTGGTAGTGCTATTGTGCATGACTGAGCCTTATGCCAGGTGTTCCTTACTGCACAGATGTCAGTATTCCCCATTGTTGGATCTAGATTGGCAGCTGTGATCACGAACACTACACATCTAGCACTGTTTAGCATACACATACAATGCAGTTGTCCTCTAGATGTCAGGGTGTTTACCTGGTCTCAGGACATTCATCTATGAATGTTGCTATATGGGAAAAGTAGCCACTCCTGGCAGGACATTACCATGGGTGGTGTTAGTGTGCCAGGTTTAGATTGGTACAGCTAAGATGATGGACAGCAGATGACATTGTGTAGAAGACCGGTGTCAGATATATGTAGTGCAGCGTTCATGCTAACAATGATGACTATCGACACACTGTGCCCTTCCGTGTTTAGAATCAGAGTGCATACAAGACAGCCCTTTGTGACTGCGTGTGTGGGCATGCCCAGTACGCCGTTGTGTAGATGGACACATAGTGCATTCCAAACGAACATGTGCTACTAAGTGTGTGAGCATGCCCAGTGACACCTTGTGTCGGTTATGTGCCTCTATGTGTATGGGCATGATCATTGTAATCCTGTAAAGCGATAGTGGTCATCCAGGCAACAGATGGCCATACCCCACTTCAGGATGGATTCCTACATTGAACACACTGGTTCACAGGTATGTACACCGTAACTGCCAGCATCCATGTTGATGTCCGCATTCCTAGAAGGTCATATTGACTGTCTTGAAAGGTGTAGTGTCTGTGGCACGTCTCGTATCTATGTAGTGTTGTAATAGTTGTCCGTAGATAGGCAGTTGTCCTGCTCGCACCACTGGCGTGTGTTCGTCTCCATCTGCTTTGGGACAGTAATTTGCTTTTAGACTGCTCACACTCCATACAATCCCTATCGGCATCTGTTCCATTGTGATGATGTCACCCACCTAGAAGTATGCCTCTGGGAGTGCTGTGATCCAGTAATGTTGGTAGAGCATTCTGTAACTGCATAATGCTGAAGGGTAATAAAGTAGTTAGGTCTTTGTTTTAATCCCAGCCTTGCCAATTGTGTGTGTGTGTGTGTGTGTGTGTGTGTGTGTGTGTGTGTGTGTGTGTGTGTGTGTGTGTTTCCATCTGCCTGGGGATAGAGTAATGCTTTTAGAGTGCTCACTCTCCATACAATCCCTATTGTCGTCTTTTCCATTGCTGATGATGTCACCCACCTAGAAGTATGCCTCTGGGAGTACTGTGATCTAGTAATCTTGGTAGCGTGTTCTGTAACTGCATAATGCTGTAGTGTGATAAAGTAGTTAAGTCTATGTTCTAATCCCAGCCCTGCTAATTGTGTGTGTGTGTTTCCATCTGCCTGGGGACAGAGTAATGCTTTTAGACTGCTCACTCTCCATACAATCCCTATCGTCATCTTTTCCATTGCTGATGATGTCACCCACCTAGAAGTATGCCTCTGGGAGTAGTGTGATCCAATAATCTTGGTAGCACGTTCTGTAACTGCGTAATGCTGTAGTGTGATAAAGTAGTTAGGTCTATATTCCAATCCCAGCCCTGCCCATTGGGTGCGTGTGTGTGCATTTCCATCTGCCAGGGGACAGAATAATGCTTTTAGACTGCTCACTCTCCATACAATCCCTATCGGTGTCTTTTCCATTGCTGATGATGTCACCCACCTAGACGTATGCCTCTGGGAGTGCTATGCTCCAGTAATCTTGGTAGCGCGTTCTGTAACTGCGTAATGCTGTAGTGTGATAAGGTAGTTAGGTCTATGTTCTAATCCCAGCCCTGCCAATTGTGTGTGTGTCTGCATTTCCATCTGCCTGGAGACAAAGTAATGCTTTTAGACTGCTCACTCTCCATACAATCCCTATTGGCATCTTTTCCATTGCTGATGATGTCACCCACCTAGAAGTATGCCTCTGGGAGTGTTGTAATCCAGTAATCTTGGAAGTGTGTTCTGTAACTGTGCAATGCTGTAGTGTGATATGGTAATTAGGTCTATGTTCTAATCCCAGCCCTGCCAATTGTGTGTGTGTTTTTCCATCTGCCTGGGGACAGAGTAATGCTTTTAGACTGCTCACTCTCCATACAATCCCTATCTGCGTCTTTTCCATTGCTGATGATGTCACCCACCTAGAAGTATGCCTCTGGGAGTGCTGTGATCCAGTAATCTCAGTAGCGAGTTCGATAACTGCATAATGCTGTAGTGTGATATGGTAGTTAGGTCTATGTTCTAATCTCAGCCCTGCCAATTGTGTGTGTGTGTGTGTTTCCATCTGGCTGCGGACAGAGTAATGCTTTTAGACTGCTCACTCTCCATACAATTCCTATTGGCGTCTTTTCCATTGTTGATGATGTCACCTACCTAGAAGTATGCCTCTGGGAATGCTGTGATCCAGTAATCTTGGTAGTGTGTTCTGTAACTGTGTAATGCTGTAGTGTGATAAGGTAATTAGGTCTATGTTCTATTCCCAGCCCTTCCAATTGTGTGTGTGTGTTTCCATCTGCCTGGGGAGAGAGTAATGTTTTTAGACTGCTCACTCTCCATGCAATCCCTATCAGCGTCTATTCCATTGCTGATGATGTCACCCACCTAGAAGTATGCCTCTGGGAGTGCTTTGATCCAGTAATCTCTGTAGCACATTCTGTAAGTGTGTAATGCTGTAGTGTGATAGAATAGACAGGTAGGTATTCTATTCCAAGGCATGACAGGTGTGTGTTTGGCAGTCATATCCTATGTGTTGCTATCTGTGAGTGGCTAGCTCCAGGATGTGTTCAGCGTGTTTTGTTGTTTTCCTATATAGTGTCCACAAATGTCACAATCACCCAAGAGACTGAGTTGGCAAGACATACACATACATTTACCAATAGGTCTGGTGAGTAAATGTCAGCAGCCCTACTCTTACCCTTAAAACAGTCTGACCCATGTGACGCAACAAAATACACTTGCCTTGACAGTAACACCAGTACATAATGCAGGAGGCACATGTGGTTTCCTTTTCATTCTTGTCTAATGCTTTGGTGTCATGTGGTCCACTGTTGTGATATATATTCTATATCTACGTATGTGTGTATATGTATATGTGTGTGTGTGTATATATATATATATATATATATATATATATATATATATATATATATATATATATATATGTGGACATTAGCACACGTAAATCTACATGATGGAATACATGTCCTATGCTATTGAATGCCTGTGCTGGATGATCTGTACGTGATCACCTCAGATGTATGTATATCTCCCATGGCTTAGTAGTATAGCACATTGTCTGTGGTGTGCAGGGTCCTGAGTTTGAGTTGTGTAGAAACCGGTTATTTTCTTGCTGGGAAGAACAAGGGACATTGAATACTGTGATAGTAAGGCAACTTTAACCAGTTGTGTGTGGATCTGCGCAACAGTAAGCAGTGTTTTTTATTTTGGAGGCTCAGTATGGGTCATATAACTATGCATTAGAAGACAATATTATGCAAATGAGGTTGAAAATAGTGAATCCTGTTTATCCCCAGGGTGTGATGCAGATCCCAAGAGTGTATGTGTATAGATAGCCGGGTGCAAGACTCGAATACAGGTGAAAGCATGGGGGGGTGTCAGGCATACTGTACGTACATTGGAGCCCTGTGTCTCAGGATTGCTCCTGCCTTAGCATGCCTAAGCTAGGTCTGTGTCTATACCTGCCTAGTGAAATTGGGAGGGACAACAGCAGTAGTGGAGTAATCAAGGTGAACAAGGTGCGCAAACAGGTGATAATTAGCACAATCAGCAGATTACATGCCCAGCTCGGCCCAGAACACTACGGTAGAGTGAGCAATCACCATACACGCAGGTTTTTTCCACACTCTACACCACCAGTGTATACATGCGGGGACATTTCTCGAAGCAATCCAACCAAATGAGAAGGGCTGCAGCAGGCAACACAGACCAAAATGTGCAGGAGGCTGAGGGTGGTGAGGATGTGAATGCTGCCGAACAACCCTCAGTGAGGAGACAGAGAAGACTTTACAGACCCAGGTTAACCTACCATGGGCTACATGAGCTGGAGATAGTGGAGCACTATGGGGTGGACAGAGACCTCCTACAGCAGATTTTTGAGCTGTGTCAGCCACACCTGACACATCGAACAGGCCAAGGGAAACCGATCCCAGTGGATACCAAGGTATGTGTAGGCCTAGGTATACTAGCCACAGGTACCTCCCAGAGCACAACTGGGGATATCATGGGGATCTCACAGACATCTGCATCCAGAGTATTGCACCAGTTCCTAGATGCCATGTCACCACATGCACAAGTGAGCACGTACATCAACACGTGTGAGGTGTTGACCAGCAATATGCATCTCTTCCATCAAATGGCAGACTACCCTGTGGTAATGTGTGCTATAGCCTGCATGCACGTATGCATCAAATCATCACCCGGTGAGCGGGGTAGGGCCTACATTAACCGCAGGGGCATCCCCTCCATCAACTGCTAGGTCATATGCGATGGCCAGGTTATTATACTGAATGTGTGTGCTGGCTGCCTTGGAAGCTATGACGATTCCAATATATGGCATCTGACGCAGCTGTACCACACCTTTGCCAATATGGACATCCCCTACAGTCACCTAGTGGGGAATGCTGGGTAACTACTGGAGCCATGGCTGATGACACCCATCAGCAATGCACACACACCTGAACAACTATGCCATAATGAGGCACACGCACAGGCAAGACATATAATTGAGCGTGTGTTTGGGATGCTCAGGTCACGGTTCTGGTGTCTGGATACATCCGGTGGAGCCTTGCAGTATTCACCAGCTACATGCACCCAAATTGTTATGGTATGTGCTATGCTACACAATATGATCCTGCGGAAACAGTTGCAGCAGGAACAGCATGGGGCAGGGCCACACTGCCCCCCACCAATGCCAAGGCCTGTACAGACACAGTGTGACTTGGAGGAGGAACTATCTGAGCTGGACCGAGTAGGCGAAAGAAGGCGTGCACAGTATGACCTGCCCTTGGCAAAGAGGCAACACATGGCATATGCGCTGATACAGTAGGTACCCAGGGAATTTCACCCTCTCTGGCTCGCACAGACAGTAAAAGGGATGCCAAACATGACACTACATGTGCTCAGCCATGTATAGGAAGTGCACTGTGTGTATCCGACATAGGCAGCCCTCCAGCACTATCCTCAGGTCTGGCACACCCTCAAGGTAAGTCAATCAACCTACCAATTGGCAGTTGTATTAGAATGTATTTTTACCTGTAGCTATGGTATGGATGTGAGCATGCAAGGGAATTTGGTGGCTGAATGTTAGGGCAGCGGACAGTACATGTCCATAGTGGCTCCATGACATCCGTAGCACATACCGGGGGTCACAAAAGTAGCCAGTAGTACACTGGGTGTCCTAACCCACTACAGGTTATGGGCTGAACATCATGTATGTCCATACAGCCCACACAAGTCTCAAACAGCTGGACAGGTGAAGACCAATACAGACAAATGCTATACAATGGCCTCTGGATATGCCCAGTGGATGACCCCATCCACCCACAGACACACACAGACAGACTACAGCAGGCCAGGCAGTCGGATGTAGGTTGTGAAGGCTAGGACGTCTGAAACCAATATTCTGGTAATTAAAGCTAGGATCTGAAGTACACTGCTATGCCTCTAGCCAGCACATTAGGTAGGTCTACACACTGAAATGGAGTACCTGGCATACCAGTACAGTAGTAGCAAAAGTGTACAACTGTCAGCTGCGCCTCCTTTCCAACGTACACATGTAAAGGTCATGTGCGCCACCCCCGGTGCTATGTAGGAATGTGGATACAGTTGGATGTCCCCCCACGCTGTGCAGAAATGTAGCAACAGTCAATGCCACATGACCGATGGATACCCTGCAGACACAGCATGCCACCTATCAGTGTATAACGCAGGGGCTGACACCACAGTACCGACTACCAGGATATGTAACACATGCAATCCAGTTGACCATACTGGGCATGCTCAAACACATGAAAGTATGACAGTAATGTCAGTCAACAACATGAGGAACAGTCATACTGGGCATGCTCACACACTTAAACACAAGATGGCCAGGTCTGCAAACACCAGTGGTCCGGACATATCTGCCAGTACATTGCTATACTGTTGGATGACTGTGCTGTACGGTATGTGTGTGGTACTGTCTATTGTCTGTATATATGCCATGGTGTATTGGTAATTCAGATTAGCTGTGGGCGCAGGGTGTTGCTACCAACACTTGTTAAGGATGGTTCTTTGTTTGCGGCCAGAACAAGGCCTTTGGATACAGAGTGGGTAAGGCACATTGCAGCAGTTGGGAGCAGTTGTGCATGGGTTTGCGTGGTGTTAAGCACTGCTGACCTCTGGTTACAGCTTCTTATACTTGTTTAGACTCCACATTTCTTTAACAGTGCAATACTCGCATACTGGTAGACAAACACGCTTACATTCGCTCACTCCCTCACTTGCACGTGCACCAACATTGGTGCTTGCATTTGTCACTCACTCTGGGTGGGCACGATCCCTTGTGATGCCTATTACATCGGACTACATGATTACAGAATCGGGTATGGCTGATCATTATGCAACAGCATGGGGTTCGACTGTACGGAATCGGCGGCCTGTCCAGTGACATAATCATATTATATGCGTGTTCCTCAGACAATCTGCTCCCATCTGGCTGATACATGGGAACCGATACTCTGCAATGCAGACAAGTAAATGTGTTTTGGGAAACACATCTTTCTGCCAGGTCATGCTACCGCATACATATTGTAGGTTTTTCACCTTTTAAACTGGCCGAAGTGAGACTTTAGGATTAACACCTTTCCCACTTTGCATGGAACAGTCCCTCATTAGGCATATGTGTTATGCAAGAATAATCTAGGCATAGCAAATGTCCTGATTAAAGGACAATATTATATTTTACGTTTCTCTAATAGCTGCATGTAACGGTTATTGTATAAATGACACTTCAATATGTTATGTGAAGTAGCATAAGCAACTTGACTGCTGCTAGACTAAGCTTTGATTTGTGCTAATATGTATATTTCTGTACTATGCATGGCTGTAGGTGTATTCTGACCTGGTATGTCTGACATTTCTACTGAGCAGGTTCCACTTTGGCCATTTGGAATGGTGGCATCCCTATAGGACCTATATGTAGAGATGTCAGATTTGGCAAGGCAACACATACCCACAGCCAGTAGAAAATTGACTACTTGACCAGTTTGCATAAGTTAAGGTTATTCTTGTAGCATTATAGTTGCTAATACTGTTTCCTATAACATCTAGGTGTTTCAGATACAACAAAATCGTTTTATGCAACCACTACAGACAATATATGGACTCTTTTCCTGAAATCACAGGCCATGTGCCATAACATTCATTTTGCAGGACACAACTGCCCAGAGTGGAGTGTCCCTCACAAAGGCGAACAGGTGGTAACTCCAAACTATTATGCTATCATCTACCTAAGGTGGTCAGCGGTATATACGCTTTCCGTCACTAGCAGACGTCACATACGAATGGGGGAGAATGAACACTGTATCAGGTATACTGCATAACACCCTCAGGGACACATTTCGATGATTGGTTCTATTAACCTGACATATTGACAGTCACAGGGCATATGTATTCATTCACATTTGTCGAGGTACATGCTGTTTATGACTCATACATGTTGTCATTAGTCATTACGTGTATTCCGCCACCTGTCCACCTAATATCACCAGTTCTGGAAGGGTTTAGTTAGGACTGTGTTAGATTCTGATTTGTAATCACGGATGTCCATGATAATCAGGTACAGGGCACTGATATATTCCCTATGTGTTCCCCCAATGGTTTACGGACTATCCAGTAGCTATGCTCTTCAGGTTTGGGAGGTATGAGCATCTGCAGTGCCCACATAGGAATATTAATTACTTCCACTAGGCGGGCCTAATACATCTCTGCCAACCAACACCTGCACACTTACGCCCATTATTGCATACCCATGATTCACCTACCTGACACCCCTCTACAGCACTCATGACACATACTTACTGTGAGCACAGCTGTGGTATGAACACACCCCTACACACTGCCCACTCTCCCCGTCTCGGGACACATGTCGTACATTTTGTCAAACTATTTGTTATCAGACTTGCACAACTTACTGTTCCGTGTACGGCTACATCCTGGTCGCGCCAATCATTACAGGTTGCCTAACAGAGTAATTTTTGGCGTCCCACAAGGGACACCGTGATCCATGTTTAAAGTGTAGACCTTGCAGATCTCTCCCACAGGTACATTCCTGCCGGTGGTCTGAAAGGCAGCGGTGTATTTACCTTTCTTGCTTGTCTGTATGTCTCACTGGCCTAGCTGGGGTGGTGTGAGAGGTAGACGTTAGTTGACTGGACCTCCAACTAACATGTGCCCGGTCTGAACATATGTTACCCGTAATTGCTGTACCGTAACCTAGGTATGTACATGTTATATCTACAGTAACATATATATATATATATATATATATATATATACATATATAGATATATATATAGATATATATATATATATACATATATAGATATATATATAGATATATATATATATACACACATCTTTGAGTGTATATGTGTGTATGTATATATATATATATATATATATATATATATATATATATTGTCATTAGTCATTACGTGTATTCTGCCACCTGTCCACCTAATATCACTGGAAGGGTTTAGTTAGGACTGTGTTACATTCTGATTCATAATCACGGACGTCCATGATAATCTGGTACAGGGCACTGATATATTTCCTATGTGTTCCCCAATGGTTTACGAACTATCCAGTAGATATGGTCTTCAGGTTTGGGAGGTATGAGTGTCTGCAGTGCCCACATAGCAATATTAATTACTTCCACTGGGTGGGCCTAATACATCTCTGCCAACCAACACCTGCACACTTAGGCCCATTGTTGCATACCCATGATTCACCTACCCGACACCCCTCTACAGCACTCATGACACATACTTACTGTGAGCGCAGCTGAGGTATGAACACATCCCTACACTCTGCCCACTCTCCCCTTCTCGGGACACATGTCGTACGTTTTGTCAACCCATGTGTTATTACACTTGCACAACCTACTGTTCCATGTACAGCTAAATCCTGCTCACGTTGATTACCACGGGTTCGCCTGTATGGCGAATTTTTGGTGTCCTGCAAGGGACCCCGTTATCCATGTTTAAAGTGTAGACCTTGCAAATCTCTCCCACTGGTACTTTCCTGCCAGTGGTCTGGAAAGCAGCGGTGTATTTACCTTTATTGCATGTCTGCATGTCTGACCGGCCTAGCTGGGCGATGTGGGAGGTAAACGTTTGTTTAGTGGATCTCCCAGTCACATACGCCCAGTCTGAACATATGTTACCCGTAATTGCTGTAACATAACCTAGTTATGTACATGTGTATATCTACAATGACATATATATATATATATATATATATATATATATATATATATATATATATATATATGTGTGTGTGTGTGTTATATATATATATATTTTTTTTTGTGTGTATATGTGTTTATATCTATATATGTTGTATGTATATACATATATGTATATATATATATATATATATATATATATATATATATATATATATATATATATATATACACACACATCTGTGTGTCTGTTGACCAATACGTTTCCCAGACATATGCACTTACACATGCGTATTGGGTTTCATCTCTGCTTCAACAGCATACTATTGCCTTAGTCATTATGACACCGACACTTTACTTCGGTTAACTTGTAATCGGTATTTAGCATGTAATACAGCGGACAGATGTCGCAACTTGTTCATGTATGGAGTACCAATGATAATTGTGATGTGATACAGTGTCATTTGACCTGTTCCTTGTCTGCACAGCATATTATTCTTGCTACTGTATTTGTTTCTGTGCACAATCATATTATTTATGTCAATACATGGAGTGCATGTGTTACAGAGAATGTACTTCAACATATTGATGTCTGCATGTGTGCATGCATCTATACCTATTACGTACTAGCTGACCTACATGGGCCGCTCCATTGGAACCAGCGCAACCAACCCTGGCACTCCTGTATCCATAATCGCATAGCCATAGTTTCTCCAGCCCACCCGTGTTGAGTTCCACGCGTAACAGCCATTATCTACCTGATATCACAGCCATGACACACCTTTACACATTGCCCTCTCCAGAGCATTTGTGGCCCTACACAAATTTTGTACTGCCTCGTGTATTCACAGGGTTTCCCGCCATTTATATTTGCAGATACGTGCCTTTCCTGGTGTTATGGATTACGGCCATTTGCGGGTTACAAGTGTAGGTGATCACAACATGAACTACATTCCGTCTGTGTGTAATGTTGACGTAGCAGTTCAACGATTTATGGCCACTGGTATAACTCTGCCTCTGGTGTGAATAGCGGTGCTCTACTCACTCTTGGGTAGCTTTATCTGACATACGCTGCAAGCACTATATAATACCTTAGTTGCTCTAGATTCCCTTCACAACCCTTGTGTATGCTTTATTCTTTTGGTGTTCATTCTTGCAGTATATATATATATATATATATATATATATATATATATATATATATATATACATATATATATATTTTTTTTCTTTATTTTATGTCTGTAGATATATATCTACACACACACACACACATATATATATATCTATATGTGTGCGCGTGTTTATGTGTGTGTATATATATATATATATATATATATATATATATATATATATATATATATATATATATATGACTTACATCTGTACATAACAACATACATTTGCTATGCTGGGAGCTGCTTACACCCGCGCAGGCGCACTTGCATATGCTTATTGTGAGTTACATATGTTTACTGCCACTTCTTTGTGATTATGTGTGCCTTATTCATTATGACAGTACCACTTTGATTGAAGGAATCCAGTTAATGGCCCCATGCGAAACACACGTTCACCTTTACATGTTTAAATGTTGGCTTTACAGCACAGAGGCATTCATTACACAAGAAAATGATATGTGCTGTAGTCGTACTTGAACCAGGAATGCCTTTATGTTAGACGGATGCTCTAACCACTACACTATTGGCGTTCTGCTTCATTTATATGTATACCCATGGTTCATAGCTACCCTAACATACGCCTCACCGCTTCACTTACACAACAGGCATCCATTCTCTTGCTGGGAAACCGCAGTACTACACATGCAACATTCCCTATTCCCTACTGCTCTGGACACATGCTACATGCTTACTCACTCCAAGGATATTCAGGAGTCCGAAGCTTATAGTCCTGGCACATACGTGTGTTTGATTGTCAGAATACGGGCACACGGTTTTAAATGTCATTTGTTCGAGGGATGGAGACTCGATATTCACTAACATGCATTTGTGTTTGCTTATTAATTTTGTGTTCGCAAGAACTTGCATGCTTTGTATATGTTTCAGTATCCACGGACACTGACAGGTGTGATTACTATTGCAGGCAGACTGTAATATTCAGCATTTTAGGCTGCACATCAACAGCCAACATTTCCATGCCTCCGTGCGGCGCTTCGACACGCCCCATGCACTCGCACTCATTTCCTATGCACGTGGATGTGGCAGCACGCCTTCATTAATATGCATATGGCTCTACTGCCTAATGCTAGCTTCATGAATCCTGGGGATTGTGTTTATACGTGCGTCTTTCCTACCACACAGAATTTAATATTTGGAATTTAACATTTTTTGCATTTCCCTTACACCAGCATTGCAAGAAAACAATGATTTGCTCTTTACATGCATTCCTATAACTACTGCCACCTGAATGAACTAGCCTGCCTGTACTTGCAGCAGTTAAGGGGGTAGAAAATTGCCAGGCTCTGGATTTGGGCTGGACTTTTTTTCTTTTTGGTTAGCAGCAATAATCATGTGCATTCTTTAGGAAGCCAATGGACAGCTGGCATTCTGAAGAACCCGAATCCAACCACATTCAGCTGGCACTTGGATTGTGCAGGAAGGCTCATGGCTACTCTTGGGCATGGAATTGTTAATGACATTGTGTGGATAAAGTGCTAGCAGCATGAGAGGGGCTTGTGGTTTGGTTGGTTAGGTGGGCGAGTGAAATGGGTAACTTTATACCTCCCTGTTTCCTGTATAAATTTAGTTTTAATGGGTACAACATTTTTAACTATAGTAATATAATTTTAAACAAGACACATTTTAAACTTTTTTTAAAGGGTTTTAAGTTTATTCCCCGAAGAAAATTTGATGTGAGTAAATTGTTTATCGATGTGAAACTTTTTCTAAGGAAAAAGAATTTAGAAATATTCTTTCAAGGACAAGAGAAATATCATAGCCAAGAGAGGGCACTTAAAAGGAAGAGTATTTTCAACCTTCCCCTTCACCCACAACTAAAAATGTTTGAGGTTGTAGTCAAGAGAGAAGTGAAAACAATGATAGCACAAAATAAAGTTGTCCCAAACTTGAGTAAGGAAGAAAGATTAACTTTAGATGAACTAAGGAACAAAAACTTCTTAAAAACTATGAGGCCAGATAAAGGAGGTGGTACTGTATTCATGAACACCATGACTTATGAATTAAAAATAATGGAAATTTTGGATGTCCCAATAAAATACATAAGGGTGTCAATTAATGGAATCAATATTTCATATAAAAAGATTTTTGTTACTCTTAATGATTTATTATTGGAAGGGACAATAGACACTAAATTATTTAACTACTTACATTTAGATAAACCAAAAGTACCCTCCATATTTGGGATCCCCAAAATTCATAAGAATACAGCAAACCCACCTTTAAAACCTATAGTGACCTCTGAAGGATCGGTCACAGCTCCATTAGCAAAATGGTTGGACAGCAAGCTTAAGACTATGTCACTTAAAGGAGTAAGTGTGCTGAAAGATTCATGAGAAATGCTAAGAAGCATTAGACCAGAAATGTTGTTGTTCTTCTTTCGACTTTTCATGGTTAGGGTTCGCCACAGTGGAACTCTGGTACACTAATGATTGGCAATAGATTTTTATGGTGCCGAGGTGCCAGCCTGATGCCCAACCTTCAACGAAGGCACACCCATTTACGCATGTCTTTCACTATTGACATAGTGGATTTATTCACGTCTATACCCCATGAGGAAGGGATTGGGTGGTTTGAAGAAGCCCTAATCAAATATGGAAAGTTTAATCAAAATGATTTTTTTGTTTAATATTAACCTTAATGGAAATGGTTTTAAAGAACAATTTATTCATTATGAAGGAGAGTTCTTTCAACAACTTCAGGGGGTAGCAATGGGTGATAATTTTGCCCCTATATATGCAGATATTTTTCTTTCCTATTGGGAGGAAGAATTTGCCTTGAAATCAGAATATGTTACTAGTTGGACCCTGTGTAAGTGCTTCTTGGATGATATTTGTCTCTTATGGACAGACACAGAGGAGAAGTTCTTAGAATTTTTTAATTACATTTCAGGGACTACGTCCTTTCTAAAATTTACCTACAGCATAGATCATGAAAAAATTAATTATTTAGATATTACTATTAAAAAGGACAAGGGTAGATTCAAGTCAGTGGTACATAGAAAAGAAGCATTCTCAAATTATTAGGAAGCATGCCAACATGGGCAAAGGCTTAAATAATACAATTTGTATTAAACCGGTTTTGGTTAATAAGCCACTATGCAGATAAAGTCTCTATATATGCACCTTTATGTATTTTTATTCATTTTATTGATTTATGAGTTGACATTATGTCTCTAACTAGTGCTTTTCATTTAAATCAGTAGCTATCAGGCTAATTGTTTATTGGGAACTGACACTTATAGGTCGTTGCTGTTTTTAAAAAATCCTTTTGGAGTTTATTGAGTTGTCTGATAAAGTAGCTCTGGCTATGAAAGCGCTCACCATTTTTGTACTGTGGATTAAACTTTGTAATTTTACTTGATACTGTCTGCTGTGGTCTGGTGTTTCCTATATTTTTCTGCATATTGTCAAATTCTTATTTATATTATACTAGTTGTCATCCATGACACCAAAATAAGGGAATAATAAAAGGACAAATTGTTTGAGGATGTAGGATGTCTACAATTGAGAATGATTTTTTTTTTAAAGAATGTGAATTTTTAACTGAACTTTTCCAGGAAAGGGAATACCCAGAAAATATGAGTGAAGAAATGAAAAAGGAAGTGCTAGAAGGGAGAAATGACAGGAGAACACTGTTAGTAATAACACAACAAGGGACACAAATGGTAAAGAACATGATTTTGAGGTTGCATTTGTCACTGATTTTAATGGAGATTCAGCTTTTGTAAGGAACATCCTGGAAAAAGAATGGGAAAGGTTTAAAAATATTTCTGACTTAGAAGTAATTTCCAAAAAAACCTTTGGAATTCATATATAAAAAGTGACAGAGCATTAAGAATATGTTTGAAAATAAGGGGAATAAAAACATACGAAAAGAAGGAAAAGTAGGCACACACAAATGTGGAGTTGTCCACAGTGCACATTTATTTACACATGAAATGCATTTTTTAGAGAGTAGAAACAGAATACTTAATAGCAAATGTTTTGCTAATTGTAACACTAGTGGACTTGTTTATATAGCTTTGTGTGATACATGTCCCTCTTTTTATATAGAGAAAACTGAAAGGAATTTAAAAAACAGGATGTACAAGCATGATTATGATATAAGGAATAAGGTAACAAATAATGCCCTATACAAACATAAAACTACATGTCAAAATGCTTGCTTCCATTTTTTTTGTGGTAGAAGTTGTACCAAAGGATATAATAGGAGACTTATGGGAGGCTCAGTTAGAATACAGGGAATTATTTTAGCATCTAACCTTAGAAGTTGCCAAACCTCCAGGTTTAAATGAAGCAGTATCACTGGCTTCAGTTTTAAAGTTAAGAGCAGCAAAATTGTAATGTTAAGGTGCAATAGTTTATTTGTCCACTAGATGACATAAGGAATTAATATGGAAGAAAGAGTAAGCTGTAAGAAATGCATGTTCTTGTAGTTTTTTATTCAAACCATTTGCACAATATGAATATGAATTTTATTACGATTTTAAAAACAGTATTTATTGTTTTTAAATGGTTTTGAAATGTGGTAAATATTTATTCAGTTATATGTTACATTTGTATGTTTTAGAAAACACAGTTTTAGGTATGTATTTTTTTAATGAGGTCTGCTTTATGATTGGTTATGGGTGATTGAATTCAGTATAAATTTAGGCACAACTAAATGGTATGCATTCATCTAAAGAAGTCCTTATAGTGATGAAAACACAATTTTAAAGTTGTGAGCGTTCGGCTGCACGTTGTTTTATTGTGGAATTAAAGAATTACACTCAGAAGCGTGGTGTTTCCTTCCAAAGTGCTCTTTTTAACTGTTTTATGGTCATTTTTATGGTAAGCACTTCATTTCCTGTTTTTCTCTTTTATTCATTGCATTTCCCTTACACCAGGCTTTCAAGAAAAGAATGATTTGTTCTTTACATAGATTCCTATACCAACTGCCACCTGAATTAACTAGTCTGTCTGTACTTGCAGCACCTAAGGGGGGGGGGGGGAGAATTGCCAGGCTCTGGATTTGGGCTGAACTTTTTTTTTTTTTTTTTTTTTGGGTTAGCAGCAATAATCATGTGCATTCTTTAGGAAGCCAATGGAAAGCTGGCATACTGAAGCACCCGAATCCAACCACATTCAGCTGGCACTTGGATTGTGTAGGAAGGCTCATGGTTACTCTTGGGCATGGAATTGTTAATGACTTTGTGCGGATAAAGTGCTAGCAGCATGAAAGGGGCTTGTGTTTTGGTTGCTTAGGTGGGTGAGCAAAAAGGGTAACTTAATACCCTCCTGTTTCCTACACTTTCTGTGTTTTGTTATTTTTTTTCATATGCAATATGATGATACCAATTTGCAGAAGCAAACTTTATGGATTTTATAAATCTACTACTCCAAAGTTTTACCTTTAGTTCATTCGAATGTTAGCTAGGTTGCAGGCGTAGTTACTTTTTGATGCTCATTCTGCAGACTCTCTTTATTATATTATATATTGCTTGTTGAGGTGGATTCCAAAGTGTGTTACAATATGATGGGCGATGCAGTCCAGAAAAGAGAAAACTGTGCATCCAATAACTGTTTGTAAGTCAGGAGAATGACCTAGGTTCTGCTACGTATGGACATGTAATGAAAGTGCCATTCTTGTTGGAGGCTCTACTGGGAAAATATTCATCCACAATTGATTACATTGTATATTTTAATAGTAATGAGGGCGGCTAACAGTATGCATGCATTTGACAACCTCTGAACTGTGCTCACAAATTGCTGTTACCAGTGTATATTAACTTACACCTGTAAGTAACTCAAAGTTTAAATGAATGAAAAGTCATGCAAAATACATGTGCAAATAAGATTCTTTCTGCTTGCATGAACAGCCATACTTTTGTATACCACAGATTTATGTTTCAAAACAATTATGGTAACACCTGGTTATCAGATTAAATGTCAGTTATACTAATTTATATTCTGGTTGTTTTAATTCTTACCTCATGATGTATGTTTCACCATTCTTCTGTATTACATTTAGAGAAAATTGAAAATGCCTTTACCAATCTTAATATGGGAAAAGATGTGTTTTATAACTGGACATGCACCAATCTGTTAAAGTACATTTTTAGAATTTTTTTTTTATCTGGTTCAATTATATGTTTAATTATCCAAACAGTCTGATTATCCAAACTACTGTAGGCCCCATTTAGTTTGGATAATCAGATCTGTACTGTTCATCCATTCATACTAGAAACACACAACATCTTAATGATAAATTAGAGCATCAGGTCACTTTTTTCTTTTCCCTTTTCATTTGTGACATCAAGTAAGTTATCACTTTCATGCTTATGTTTCCACTTCTTTTTTGAACTTGTAAAGAATGCTGATAGAGTCTTTTGTGCAAGTCAATCTTTTATCTGTTTTATTTTGTCACATCTTTTACTGATCAAGATCAGTCAACAGTTTTCTAACACTATCTTGTCATTTTGTTTTCTTTCATAGAAGCAATCTGTGCCATTATTGCTATTAGCTCTTTTTGCCTGAAGACAGTGCTCCCTTCATGTTTGCATGTCTACTTTCTTTGTTAATGTCCTAGCATAGTCTTGCATAGTTATACAACACTGAATAAGTGTATCATTTATTTTAC
Source organism: Protopterus annectens (assembly GCF_019279795.1). Lineage (NCBI taxonomy): Eukaryota > Metazoa > Chordata > Ceratodontiformes > Protopteridae > Protopterus > Protopterus annectens. The sequence continues at coordinate 958,291,495 of NC_056731.1, forward strand.
ATTTTTCTTAGTTAATACTGTTTCCCTTACTCAGATTTTTATGAAATAGTCTCACCAACAGTATTTTTCATTTCCTAACAAAACACTCAAGAAATCTGGTATTCAGATTCATCGGTTCCAGCTTGCATTGTCTGCTTAGAACCCGAGTCATAATTTTCAATGACATTTTTACTTCACAATGCTGGACTGAAAACACCCCTTTGCTCCTGCATTCTCAATCTGCTCTACTTCAGTTCTGTGAATGTACTTGGTTCACAAAACGAAATGAAGAATAAAAACTCCAAGCCACAAAGTAGATGTAAGTAAGGGCTTTTGTTTACTAAGTAAAGCAAACTTCTTCAGACAATGAATCCATACAATAAACTACTTAAATACTAAACACGTGACATCATCAAGTACATGAAGCAAATCCTCCCTGCATTTAAACCGACAACAGTAAAAAAACTACAGTTATACTGCATCAATACATTAAATCTACAAATTATTCTCAGTTAATAATAGTATTAAAATATTATTATACATAAATATTATGCATAAATGAAAGTCTAGGAACTCATGCTGTAAAATTTTAGCTTATAAACATCCCCATTATTATTCAAAGATCTTAAAGGGGAAAAGCATCAACAATAAAATATTTAACAAATGTACACAAATTAAGAACCATCATAAACAAATCTTAGGGAATGCAATTAATTCATCTAAGCAAAGATTTCAACTTAAGAATACATTTAATAGATAAACTATCATTGATATATATTATAATGGGGGTGTTTATAAGCTAAAATTTTACAGCATGAGTTCCTAGATTTTCATTTATGCATAATATGTATGTATAATAATATTTTTAGTACTATTATTAACTGAGAATAATTTGTAGATTTAATGTATTGATGCAGTATAACTGTAGCATTTTTACTGTTGTCAGTTTAAATGTAGGCATGATTTGCTTTATGTACATGATGATGTCACATGTTTAGTATTTAAGTAGTTTATTGCATGGATTCATTGTCTGAAGAAGTTTGCTTTACTTAGTAAACAAAAGCACTTATTTACATCTACTTTGTGGCTTGAAGTTTTTATTCTTCATTTCGTTTTGTGGAGTTTACTAGTTTGGATGTTTTTAATGTACTTGGTTCACTAACAACACTTTCTTTTGTGAGCTCATGTTACCATATCTCAGCTGAGAGTAACATTTGTTTTCCTTTTACGATAGAAGCACTGATACTGTTTTGTTTATTACCTCTTTTGCCTCTAATTTTCAATATAGACAACTCACAGTTTCACCAGATTTGCACACAATCTTTGCTGTAGAACAGTAAACCTGCTTTATATTGTCAGGGTACTAACTTTTAGAATTAATCTCTATCTTGCTTTACTCATCACTGAAACATGTTCCATGTCAGAAGGTTTTAGTTTCAGAATCAACAACATATACCAACCATAGTATCACAAAAATGACACCAGAGCTTTGTTAAAGTACTTTTGTCATGCACAGATTGTTGCGCATCACAACACCAGAAAATAACTTCATTTTATTGCTGCAACAGTGTTTGCATAGAAACAGGCAGGAAGAAATAACAAATGAGAGTGAGATGAGTGAAAACCCTCAGAAAAAAGTGGACAAATAACTTGAGATAAACATGAAAATACTGAATTCTGAGAAGAATTTTGCTGATATAAACATGGAATACAACTGAAAGGGGATCTATAAACCAAGAAGAAAGGAAGATTTACAATATATTTTGCACTAGGGAGCAACACAGGAAAGAAAATAAAGGGTAGGGTGGTATGCAGTTACACAAAGGTTGAGGGAGGTCAGTTTTAAAGAAAGCAGCACACTCAAGAGGCCTGGGCTATTCTCATAAAGTAGAAAAAAGTCCAGTCTTCCGTGATGAAGAAATAAATGTTTAATAAATCCACAAACAGACAAACATAAGTGCTTTCGTCTTGAGCACTAGACTTCATCAGATGCCATTTTTTAAAAAAACAACTTATATATATATATATATATATATATATATATATATATATATATGTGTGTATATCAGTCAATTAACTAATCACTTCAAATAATTGAGTAATTACATAATTCACTTAATTAGTTAAAATTTTAAAATCTCAATAAAACAGTTAGAATTGCAAGGATGACTTCTGATAAAAAGGAACTTTTAAAAGAGTTTGACAACTTGATTTTTTAAGTTGTTGCTACTTTGTCCTTGTATCCTCCGTGGGTTGGAAAGATTGTGTTTTGGAAAGAGCTTTGGACACTTTCATGGCCTTTGAAATTCGTTCTGGTGACTCTACATTGGTAGAGGATGATATTCTGTGGCTGGGTTCACTTGCAGAAACGCAAAATGAACTTTGTAAAGTTAGAGAGGATGTGGTGGCATTTAAGGGTGACCTTACATGTTTAATCGAATTTTTCAGTCAAGTGGACAGGAGTGGAGGTTGTGCTGCCTTAAATTCATATTCTCCGGTAAATGGAGGTAATGTAGAAGCACCCATTACATCATCACCTCATACCCATTCACCAGTGAAGGATGGAGGAATCAATGGTAGGGAGCCACAGACTGAGAGAGATGTGTGCAGCGAAGGCCTGAACAAACGGAGAGAGGCAGGGTCTGTTGGGTGCAACATGATCATTCTTTCCAATCTTAGTACAGGTACTGTTACTAAAAATGGCAAAAAACAGAATGCAAGTGTTCATATTCACAGTGACAATCAGCACAGTATGGAACAGTACTATTTTAATGACATTTTAACTAAAAATTTTTATTTTATCTCTAAAGGGGATGCATCTGTCAATGTTAATTTAAATGAATCTTGTGATAATGCTTTGACGTTAAAAGAAATTATTTATTCTCTTGAAAAAAAGTTATTCAAATTGAAATGTGTGCAGATTTATAACAATTATTTACAAACGTACCACGGTTTGGGTATCTTTCCACAGGGTCTTAGAATGTGGAAATACCCATTTGGGTTGTACTACACCAATGAAGTTGTTAAGGATTTTTGCTGTTTTATTTGATGACTGTGGTTTAGGGCTTATTCTTAAACTCATCAAATATAATGATGTTACCATAAACAACATGAAAAAACATGTAGAGAAATTGAATTGTGACATTTTGAAGGACCTTTTGTTTGTGGAATACGAAGAACTATACAAGAAAGTATTGTTCAGAGTAAATAAAAGAATTGGTAACATATGTGTCAAAAAACAGAGAAAATTGTTAAGAGACCAGAATCAATATGCTGAGGTGATGGCCTATGGAGGCCCATACAAAAAGGAAAACAAAGAAAAGAGAGGTGGTGAGTTTCAGAGGAATGAAATTGGGAGGAGGGAAGTCCCACATATGTTCACTGAAACCACTAACCACGGTACATATAGGGGACTGGATAAATTAGACTCTTTTCCAGAGCAAGGTGGAGATGTTTTTTACGTTGAGGAGATCAGAGAGGTTAGCCAGCAAGGCCCAACAGAACATGGATTCAGGGCAAAAACACCAGTACACGACACAGGGAGAAAACCAAGGTTGGAGGAGAACAGGAAAGAAAACAAAGTCACACCTATAATTGACAAGGATGGAGCTGTTACTGAGTTTGAGGGGGTTAAAATATTTAATTATACATCTTTACAATTAAAAAAGGAACATTTTTATTTGCTATCAAAAGGCTTTAAATTTGTACCTTCTAGTCAAGGCGATTTGGTTAACTACTTGGTGGATATAAAGCTTTTTTTCAGGAAACTTAACCTTGGGGTTCAATGCAAGAATTCTATTTTATTGGAAAGCAATTTTGATGCAGGATTAACTATGAGTAGTGTCATTAACCCACCCCTTCACCCTGCATGAGAAATGTGTTACTGAGGAATTATATGAGACATTTCAGTTGGGTAAGAAAGGTTTCACGTACAATTTAGATTCTGGTTAAAAATCACTGTTAAGGGACTTAAAAATTAGACCTGACATACGAATAATGAAACCTGATAAAGGTGGGGGTGTGGTTTTATATGGCAAAGAAGAGTACAACAATGTTATTAATTCTATTCTTTTGGACGATGACACTTATACTTCAGTATCTAAGAATGAGATCAACATTGCCTATGGTAGAATTGACTCTTTGTTAGAAGAGTATTTAGTAGAAAATAGAATAGATGGAAAAACATTTTATTTCCTTAAGCAAGAAAGTCCCATTATTCCTAATGTATTTTGAATACCCAAGGTTCATAAAAACACAAAAGACCTGCCTTTCAGACCTATAGTTGCCACAAGGGGTTCAAAAACACACCATTTGGCAGTGTATATTGTTTATTGGACAAAAGAAATTGTGGAAAACACGGACCATCTGATTAAAGATTCATGGGTGTTTTTGAGTAAATTAACACAGGAGATCTGGACAGAAAATGTTAGTTTTCTGCCCATAGATGTTAAAGATTTATTTACCAGCATCCCGAGAGTTGAAGGGCATCAATATTTTGGAGACAGTTTACATAAATTTTCGACCATGACAGGTGATAAAATTTCACTTATAGTGGAGTTAATGGAAATGGTACTTGATCACAACTATCTACATTTCCAAGGTGAATATTACCAACAGATCAGTGGTGTAGCAATGGGGCAGCTTGTGCCTCCATTTATGCCAATTTGGTTATGTTAGAGTGGGAACAACGGTATATTTTTAACATCCCCTTTATGGACAACATATCTCTGTATGTCAGGTTTTTGGACAATATTTTTGTTTTGTGGCTGGGAGGAGAAGAGAAAGTTCACTCCTTTATGCAATACACTAATGGTACGCCTTCTTTTTTTTAAGTTTACCTACACTTGGGACAAAGAAAGTGGAAACTACTTGGACACCACTAAATCTTACAGAAATGAGGGTTTTAAATCCAGGATTTATAGAAAAGATACTTGGTGTAATAGTTATTTGCACTTTACTAGCAGCCACTCCACATTTCAGAAAAAAGTTTGGTTAAGGGACAAGCAGTTAGAATTGCAAGGATTACTTCTGATAAAAAGGAACTTTTAAAAGAGTTTGACAACTTGAAGGAAATGTTTGTGGATAGGGATTACCCCATGGATTTTGTTCAGAATATACTGAATGAAGTGTATAGAGGGTGGGGTACTAGGTATAAGGCACTTTTAGGTAAACTCTTACTGGTTTCTAACTATCTTAGAGACAAAAGGAACTACCAAAGGGCATGTGTAGTACAGTTTAATGGTTTTACTGGGCCCTTTACAAACATCATTAGGGCAAATTGGAGTATGTTTAAAGTTAACAAAGAATTGCAAGAGGTAGTGGGGGATGAGCCCATATTTCCTTTTAGAACTGGTAGAAATTTGAAAAGTGAATTTGAACAGGTAGATGTTAGAAATAGCAAGGTACAACTACCTGTGGAAGATGTAGATATAGTCCATATATTATAAAGGAAAGTTTTTTACATTTACAAAATGGGTTAAACAGCTGTGTGTATTTTTGTAAAGGCAATTGCAACACTAGGATGTTAGTTTATTTGGCTGTGTGTGGAGGTTGCACAACATTTTATATAGGGAAAACTGAGAGGTCTTTGAAAGATAGGATATATGAACATTTATATGACATCTACCCCGGGATTCATGAAGCTTGCGCCAGGTGCAGGCGTAGCATAGGCGTTATAATGCCAAATATGGCCGCCGAGCGATTCAGGTATGATCCAATTCCATGTGCAGTACCAGTGTATGCCAGATCTGCACAGCTCTCGGCTCATGTATGCTAATCACCCCATGCGCAGTACTGCAGCATGCAAATGAAGGTACATAGCAATTCATGAAGTGGTGCAGGCATAGTGTAAGCATACAGAAATGTAAACCAAAAGAAATGGTTTACATTTTTCCAAACAGAACATCGGAGCCATGAAAGCGGACCAAACTTACATATTAGAAAGTTAACATATGCCAATGGCTAAATATACAGCCAATGGCATAACAAAATATGCACAACACATAAAAAATAACATTTAATGTCATGGCCACAGTAACACAAAGTACAACTGCAGGGCATGTGTGTGCAAATGGGAACACAAGGAAAATATATACAGATGTCCTAAAATTGCAATGTAACACAAATCATGATTTCACCATAATAGTCAATGGTATGCATGCTACACCACAACCAAGCTGCAAGGGTTGCTAAGGGTCTGTGACAGTGTTTGGCGTGGTAACTATGAATTAGTAGTCAATGCCATGCAAATGAGGCAAGTAATACTGAATCGCAAACGTCCCGCCAGCCTAAGGATGTAGCATATGGCGCAGCGCTACAACACCGAGGAGTGGTCTGGAGGTATACATGACATCAGCAGTGGGGTGTGCCACCATAGCTTTAAGCACTTTGGAGCAATGCAAATCCGGGTTGCCCATTGCTAAGCAAAGCCGCAGAATAGAGGTGTAGATGTAGGTATAGCTTTGCTTAGCTGAGAGCACACATGGTGCACGAAAGTGCATGTGTACGTGGATGACAATGTGCCCGAAACCTGGTAAGCGGACGCATGCGCTGTGCACCACAGCTCAAGCAGGACGTTTATGGGAAGACAATAAGGAAATGCCGCAGTAGAGTAATTGGAGTACAACTGAGTAATTAACACCTATTAACTCACAGTGGGCCATTGACAGCAGCTAACAAGGCTGCTAGTAGCAACCTGCAGAACAGGATAGGGGAGGTGTCGGATTGCAAATAAAAGAGAACTGTCACCGCAGAGCAAAGCAAACCTGTAGTAGATTGGCTATAGAACACATTTCGCAACACAATCCTGGTTTGGGAAAGTACAAAACAAGAAAGCAGGCTGCTAGATGCATGCCCGACAATGGGAGGGGAATCATTAAGAAAAGTGAAGGCAAGGGCAAGAGGTGATCCACGGCAGCTAAATGTAATTCAACAACAAAGGCACCACAATAGCAGTACCTGTGGTAAAACACATAAGATACCCTGCAGCTCTGATTGTACATACACACCCTGTGACATCATCAGTGTTTAAAGCACAATAGTATAAAGTGTGAAGGCACCTCACACACACTCGTGCATTCCCAAACACTGCACCATTGGTGTAAACAGACAGGGAACTTTTACAATGTACTTGTTGGGAGCTGCCATAGCTGTGATTCATCACCATGTGTTGGAGACTGAAGGTGGTGTGGAGGTTGATGCTGACAACCACCTCAGGCCCCGGAGGAGGAGAAGAGTGTTCAGACCAAGGGTAACCTACCAGGGGCTACATGATCTGGAGATAGTAGAGTTTACAGGGTGGACAGGGACATCATACAGCAACTTCTTGAGCTGTGCCAGCTACGTCTCAGATCCAGGAACAACAGAGGGGAACCCACCCCAGTGGACACGAAGGTATGTGTAAGCTTAAGAATACTAGCCACAGGTACCTTTCAAAGGTCAACTGGAGATATCATCATGATCTCACAGGCATCAGCATCCAGGGTACTACAGCAGTTCCTGGATGCCATATTACCACATGCCAATGAGCATATATACTTCCCCCGAACTCAGGAGGAGTTGGCCAGCAATATGCGTCTCTTCCACCATGTGGCAGACTACCCAGAGGTACCGGGTGCAATAGACTGCACGCACATACATATCAAATCACCACCCAGTGAGCATGGTAGGCGCTACATAAACTGCAAGGGATACCACTCCATCAACTGCCAGGTCATGTGCAATGCCCAGGGCATTATCACGGATGGGTGTGCTGGCAGCCCTGAAAGCTACCATGACTCCCACATTTGGCATGCCTCACAGCTGTATCAGGTATTTGTCAGGGGGTACATCCCATATGGCCACCTTGTGGGGGATGCTGGCTATGCACTGGAGCCATGGATGATGACTCCCATCAGAAATGCACACACACCCATGCAAGAACGCCATAATGAGGCACACGCACAAACCAGAATCATCATAGAGTGTGTGTTTGCAATGCTGAAATCACGGTTCCGTTGCTTGGACATATCTGGTGAAGCCTTGCAGTACTCTTCAGGCACATGTGCCCACATCGTCATAGTATGTGCCATGCTACATAATATGATCCTGTGGAAACAGCTGCAGCAGGGACATAATGGTGAAGGTCCTCACAGCCCACCACAATTGCCAAGGGCATCACAGGCACAGAGGGATTCAGATCATGAACACCCTGTACCAGCCGCAGTAGGCAGACAGAGGCATGCCCAATATGCCCATGCCTTGGCAAAGAGGGAACATATAGCACATACACTGACAGTGTAGGCCCCTACGGACTGACACACTTTTCCACCCGCACACACAGTAAAATGGATGGCACACACACACGACTACCTGTAAATTGTTATGTATAGGTGGTCTACTGTGTGAATCCTACATAGGCAGCTCTCAACTATTGCACACACAACAGCTATTGGAACAAGGTAAGTCAACACCTGAACAGTAAACAAAGCTAACAGCATGTATTGATACTGTATGTATAGGTTCCTGGGTACATCAGTAGGTACATGCCTGATTGTCAGAGTCCATTCATCAGCCTCGGCAAAATGCGTCTGCTGTCACCACCCCATCTATTAACTAACTGTCCCTCTGTGGAGCAGAGGCAATTGCAGGATCGATGTGTGTAACCACTGTTCCCCACCCAATCTGCAAGGATTCCCTGATGTGTTAATGAGGGGCTCCATATAATGTAATCAGGGATGCAGTTCCAAAGAATGGTGAGTACCCATGACAGGTATCCATCACCTCAGCATTCTCCAGTTATGGTTGTGGCAAGGTGTAGCACATTACAATGTGTGGCTCACTGTGACATGGATTCCGATATCTGGAGCACATCCATTAAACATTACTTGGACATACCATTAATAGGTATCATCCATATGTAAACGAAGTGAGTTACACATTTGTTTGCAGTATGGAGGAACAGCCGTAGTACAGTCCACATACAAAACACCATAACACTTGTACATATCCCAAATGCCCAAGTGGTAAAGCCACTGACTGTGTTGTACATGTTCCTGGTTCCACGACCTGCAAGGGCTGTTACGTAATTCTGATGGCACGAATAATGAATGTTGGATGCAGGTCATTAGAGCATGTTTAAGCACATGTTAGCGGGTTTATGCGCTGGCAAGTTACGGTAAGCGTCGCTTAAACATGACTATATGGATATGCACAAAACAGGTATATGTTTTGCTGAATATCGCGCAGATCATGGTCAGAGATGGCCAGAACAGGTGAAATCTGCATTATTCACCCTTGTACTAATAGTGCCTGCTCTGAGAGGTAAAACGACCACTGCCAGGAGTAGAACATGTAATCATGCACACAGTCACCGACCACTAAGCTACCTGAGATTTACCAACGGCAGGTGTGTATTGTGACAGGTTAAAACACAAAAGGGCGGAGTTCCGGAAATAGTATACACCGCCATGTACCCAACGAAAGGTGTGTTCACTCTCTCTCTCTCTCTCTCTATATATATATATATATATATATATATATATATATATATATATATAATATAGAGGAGAGATTTATGATAGAGAGATATATGGATATACCAAATATATAGATAGGTTAACAACATGTACACAACCATGGAGGTGCAAATAAATAGGATACTGCCAACTACCAAATGCTTTACATACCAACATGCATAATCATGAGGCTTAAAGACTGAAAGACCACAGTCCCAGAACACTAGAACCACGAGTACTGTTATCACGATGTTAAGGGACATTTAGTTATTGTTGCTGGTGCTGCGGTCCAGGTAGGTACTGTGTTTAAGTGTGTTTCTGATTGCTGTAGTGTGTGTAAGTGTGTGTTCTGAGTGTGGTGTGTGTTTCTGTGGGACTGTAATGTGTGTGTGTGTGTGTGTGTGTGTGTGTGTGTGTGTGTGTGTGTGTGTGTGTGTGTGTGGGTGTTTGCTTTGTGTGTCTTTTCGTGCTAACTCGGAGGTAGATTATTAGAGTAGGTGTGGTCATAGCCGGCCTTAGGCATAGGGTTACCACCTATCCCACTTTGAGTGGGACAATCCCTCTTTGGGCAGTTGTGTCCTGACAAAAAATATTAAAAAGGGCAAATGTCCTGAGATTGTAGGACATAATTATGTCCCGTATTTTATGTAATAGTCGCATAAAATAGTTATTTCTGTATCTAAAAGACCTAAATGTTACAAGAAACATAATAAGCAACTAAACTACTACAAGAATAAGGTTTTATTTAGGAAAAAAGTTAAGTTCTTTCCTTTGTACTGACCATGGGCATATGTCGGCCTCTAAAATCCGATATGTGTCCTGCAAATTTCCCACTATGGCCAATTTGAAAAGGTGGCAACCCAAGCCAAAGAGGTTCAGTCAACAACACAACTGCAATGAGTGCAAATATCTGTGACAGAAATACCGAGACAGCTTTCATGTAGGAACATTTCATTACATATCGATGTATTACCAGAGGGATTGAAGGATCAACATCACCTGCATGCTATATAGGAACCAGTTAACAATGGCTTAATGAATAAGCCTGCAATAACCATAGTATTAGTCTACTAAATTATAGGCCTTCAATTAGGGAAGGAGCCCTCACACACATATGGAATATGTATAAATGCAGTCCCCAGAAACCTTTATCTGCTATGTACACCCACCTACATCTCGCACACACCCAAAACAATTGCAATACAGACTGTAATAACATCACAAACATCCACTCACTCAATGACATCTGCAGAAGCCTTAACATACCTTGTGAGAGACACACTGTAATGGCGCTATGTGAAATCGTTGCTGTTGTACAATGGAAGAGACGCCGATGTTACAGGTTTTGTTTGCAATAGTCTCGTATCAGATGGTTGACATAACAGCTACACTCACATGTAAAACTACATCCTCTAGCCGTCACACACAATCCACGGGGGACATGAAGTCATAATATCTGTGTCTTTCCATATAGCAGTTGCAATTCATCACAAAAAACACATCCAGGCCGCCTTCCTCGAATGTAGGGCAAAAGGACAACGCCCAAGTGGAGTATTCAATTATACCCCACTGTTACCGTGATTGGCTAATGGAATAGCTGCACAGCTGATGTGCATGTAATCATCTACTTTGGAACACCAATTTGTGGCAGGATACCACATGTTACTGGTATCTACGTATAAAAGGATGGTTTGCCATACATTCAAACCGTATGCACATACCATAAAACCGTTGAAACAGGAAAGGAGTAAGACAGATATTTTCGTACACTCACACCACTAAGAAGGTATGTAGAACACTCAGTATGTTAGTGTATGTGGTGCCTGTTCTGTATTAATGAAAGTGTATGCAATGCATACAGTAGGAAGAGGTATTATGTAGTGATGTCTTGTTGATCATAGTAATGCTTGTAGAAATTGTGTGTACTGTTGGGGCCACAATGTAAACACCACATACACCACAAGGGATGCTACATACAGGCTTTAAACACAACAATTCCACTCCAGCCGCTGTAAGTGGCAGGGTTTGTCCACCAAGTACGTGCCATAACAGGGGATAGCATATGTCGATATACTGTAACAGTAGGCATATATATGGGCGTATAACTGAGAATAACATGTCTAAGGTGGTCCTGCTGTGCAATTATGCTTTGCATTATGGGATATTGTTGCAAAAATATGAAATGTACAGTATTGCAGGTAGATATGTCAAATATTTTACATAGTATTACTGTTATATTATGCAAACATCAGGTATGTCTATTGGCATGTACAATACACAATAACAGGATACATATGGCTTGTAGTCACCAGACAGTGTAACAGCATGATATCTAATTGAAATGGAAGAGCTACTCAATTATCCATGCACAAAGGACATGTAATAGCTTCATAGGTTCATAGTTAGGTACTATGCTGTCTGGCCAAGTCCATTTGTAAGCCCAACTACAGTGTTTTCACTTGCAGCACCTCCCTAGGTTAGTTTCCTGTGCCTGTGAACAGCAGAGCCATTTGTTTCCTGCACCTGTGTACAGTAGATCCACTGCATTGATCCCTGGCATACATGTCTGTCTCCCATCCACCCATCGAGGTATCTCTTGAAGAGTGCTAGTGAGGGTCCATGCCTGATGTACATAGGAATCATGTTCCAAGGCATGGTGAGTGTCCTGTTCAGGAATGTATCCCTCCAGCACGTCCTAGTCATCGTTGTGTTTGGATACATATCCCAGAGCATATTGCTCTCAGTGGCTTTTGCTTATGTTGCTTATGTGGCGCATATCCATCAATATTGCTGTGGACATAGGCCTTGTATGTTCAGCAGAGATCACCTCTGAGTATGCAGTATGCAAATGAGTACAGTTGGGGTTTCTGTAGTTGTGCTGCATACGTCATCCTTCGGGGGTCAGTAATCCTCTTGCTGTGTTAATGTTGTGGTATTCAAAGCCGTTGCTGTTGTTTCGTAAGGTACACCCCAAATGGTGTGTTGTACCCTTGAACGTGTTTCATAAGTCAGGAGTAGAGAGGTACAATGGCTGCCTTTGTTACGGCTACAAACCCATTACAGATTAGGGTGGCCACGTAGAAGGATATCCACGCCACCTTGGCAATATGGATATCAAAAGAGTGGGTACAATATACTTGTGTTCTAAGATCCCTTATAATGTCTTATGTATGTAGGGGACTACCACCTATGTGATAGTCAGTGGGTGATTGGTGTAATCCAAAGGGGATGTCTATGCACCTTGTGCAATGCAGCTTGAGGCCATGTTATCGAAACCAGGTATCTGTCACAGTGACACCCTTATGGAGGGTGTCTGTATCAGCTAGTGAATCAATCAGTTTGCAGTCATCTGCAAACCTATTCAGGGAAAGTCCTTCTGTGCTAGCCTGTACCTCAGAGAAGCATATACCGAACATGAGGGGCCCTATGACTGAGGACTGGGGTACTCCAATTGTAACTGAATTACAGTAGGAACTAGGGTATGCTACCCTCACTGTGTGGGTCCTGTCCATGAGACACTTTGCATAACATCTCGTGACGTAGGGGTTGATGTGCAGGTGGATGTGTATGTTGACATTACCAGAATAGGGAACAGTGTTGAAAGCCAATGAGAGGACAAAGTAGGCTGTGTGGACCTGCTTACCCTCATCTACTACCTTGGTAACTGTCTCAAAGGACTCCACCAGGTGTAGGAGTCACGGTCTGGCCCTAACAAATGCAAACTGGGTGGTATCAAAGGTTTGGAGGCCACCAATGTCTCTGTGAATGACTTCCATGATGATGTGCTCCATAGCCTTGCAGAACAGTCTAGTCAGGTGTATAGGGCAATAGTTCCTCTGGTCCATTGTGGCGCCACCTTTGTGGTGTGTGATAACTGTTGCTGTGCACCATTCAGGGGTCACAATGCCTGATACAAAGCTATTAGTGAATTTGGTGCCTGAGTGGGGAGCCATGTCGTGCTGAGGTTTGTGTAAATCACAGCCTCGGATGTTGGACGGTCACATGGAGTCTGTGTTCCAAGCTTTAGAGAGTGCAGCTTTGAACTGCGTAGTTGTGACCACAGGGACTCTGCATTGTTCCTGTATAGATGTGGGCCCTTTAGGGTGTGAGAGGGGTGTAAAGTTAGCAATGAATCTATCTGCCAGGATGCTGACAATATCAGTCGGTTCTGTAATGTTCATGCCTAACCACTGTATGTCAGAGCAGATGTGGGTATCGCCATCGAGAGTAGTGACATACCGCCATAACGATTTGTGGTAGTCCTTGGTATGAGTCGCAGTAAAGTTTACGTAGCTAGCTTTGGAGGATGTAATAAGGGATCTCAGATTTCTACTGAGGCTGACCAGGGAGTTACCCCACCCATGGGATTGTACTCTACTTTGCAACAGTCTCCTCCTTCTGTTGTACATTATGTCCATGGCAGTGGACCCCCAGAGTGGCGTCCGTTATCTGGTGGGTACCGTCATGGATCTGTTTGGGATAGCATGATCCATGCAGTCGTGTAAGTGCTAATGAAGTGCAGTTGTGTATGATTCAGCGTTTGTAGCTATATTGTCCATCCGCACAGGTGTCATGACGTTTAGTACTGCTGTCATAAGAAGCCTGAAGTTGGATTTGTAGAAATACTGTACTGTGTTTTCCATGAAGGGTGTGGTGCAGGGATGTGGATAACAAGGGTGATTAGCATACGTTCGGATCTGACCAACGAGGGATAACCCCAGGTGTGGAACACCAGTCACATATGTTGGTAATGTCCAGGTCTAGGATACTGTTGGCCCTGGTGGTGGTGTGGATAGGTTGATCCAGCCGATTGGAGGTTATGAATCCCAGAAAGCGTTGGCCTAATGTAGCGGTACATGAGTAGGTTTCCCAGTTAAGTGTGGGGTAGTGTCAGTCTCACATCAGTAGTTCCTGTTAGAACCCTACTTTCCAGTACACCAAGAAGTGAGGGCCGTTAACCATGGGGTATGGTGTGGAATCCGTAGCAAGCTACAATTTGTATAGCAGTTATGGCCACAGTTAGTTGCACTTGGATTACCTCTGATGCATTGTGCTAAGCAACCAGCCTGGAGGTGTGTACATCCTTGTGAAATATGGACACACCTCCGCCGTGGGTGTTCCCGTCCTGGTTACATGACTGAAAGGTGTGGTCTGTGTAATAACCTGTTTGTGCAGGGGTGCTCTCAGAAGCCTAGAAGCAGGTCTCAGTCACTGCAGAGATATCGAAGTGGTCCATTATAAGGAGTGCCTCGGGTGAGTGTGTTTGAGATGAAGATGTCAAGCATTGAGTAACATTATCCTCAGGTTTTGCTTGCCTGTTCCTGTTCTGGTGGTGAATATGTTATTTGAACCGTGTCTAAAACAGGCACTATAGGAGCAGCAAGAGCCTTAGATGTTATCCGTAATCCCAGGGCCGACAGGTGCAGGTCATCTGTGCCAAAGCATCGTGTTCTGTCGACCATGTCATTCAAAGCAGACTGATTCTGGATGCCCTAGGAATGACACCAGATGCATAGCCAACTGTTGAAGTGAATAATTCAGTCATTGTACTGCATTATCAGTCTGGATGAATGCAGAATGCTTCTCAGGGCTATGGCGATACCTGCCTGGGCTACAAGATCGGAGAGCTATTGCATGTCTCTGTACAAGTATTCCAGGAATTTACATCTCAGGGCATTCACACTAACATGGAGAATGACAGCCATACTGTACCTGTTGAGGAGTGACCTGAGTGCATAGGTTATGTTGCGGATCCTGCTACACGACAGCCATATGAAAGTGACTATCACCTTGTGTAGTCTGCTGTGTGGGACATCAGTGTGACCGCCTACAGAGTCAACTATGACTAGTGCGTTGGGTATGTTATATCACCCTATTGGCTGTAGTTGATGGGCACACATGCGTCTGTGGGCTATAAGTAATTGGTGTTGTGTTTGGTGATGGGGGCTGCCTGCGTTTCTGCTTCAGAGTCCTCTGTTGCCTACACAGAGTAGTTTTGAGAGGCTCTGCATATGTTGCAGTCTTACTATGTGTGGCCTGTGGTGCTGGAGATCTAGTGAGACTATGTGATGAGTGTGGTGTAGTGCAAACGTTTAACATTCCCACATGATTGTCAGGTTCAGTCTGAGTTGGAGAGAGCATTACCTCCAGCATGGCTACATATGTGCATCTCCCACAGGTTATAGTGTCGTATGTTAGGAGGTGAGCATTGACTGTGTACATGAGACAATTGCTATATTGCCTCATGATGCCCATATTCATCATATAGACAGGCGATAACACTGGGAATTGACAATTGGACATTCCTGAATATTCAACCATTTCTCACTAGATATGTGAAGTAAGTGTGTACAACAGCTGTTTAACTCTAAGCAAGCTGGAAATGTAAGTACAAACAGTGTTTACCTGTAGGAAATGAGTAGGATTGAGTGATATAGTAATTAGTAGCTCATGAAGTGCTTACATATTCTGAACAAGTGCTGAGCATGAATAAGCAATACAGATAGGGTGTTGGATAACATAAACTCACTGCCCCCCCCAACAGGTACACAATCACATATCCATGAACACTACAGAGCCCCTGTAACCATAACTATGATGGTACAAGATGCACTCAGGCTGCATGTGACCTGTCCATATCCCTGGTTGTATCATACACATATGGCAAAACAGTTTGCTCTACACATACACATCATGTAAAACATAGGTTCATGTCAGTCTGTGAAAATACTGAATGGTGCACACCAACAGTTATCACAACCCACAAAGTGGAGACACCACTCATAATGGGAGGCACTGCACTATTACCCTGCTGAGTATGGTCTGAAAGTCCATGAACCTTAATCAACATATATGTTGTTAGCAGTACAGATATAGATGACAGTATGGATGATTTTACACTGCATATCATACCTGTGACAGGTCATAGGACATCATAACCCATACTGTGTTCCACCTACACTCAGTATACTAGATGTACATTTGTATGTCACAGGACTGTTCTGCCAGTGGCCTGTTGACAGAACCAACACTACAAAAGGTGTCTGAGTGACATGTGCATATCACACCAGTGGCAACTACAGTAAAACAGGGTTAATGTTTTGTACTCCTCCCTCGTTGTAGCCCATACCACACAGACAAATGGGAGGCATCTGTGTATGTAAGTATGTGAATGGCCATGACCTAGGAGCAATAGCTGACTCAGTGTTGTGGACAACATACAGAATGGGCTTTGTGGGTGAGGTGCGTGACATATCTGTACAATCTGACAGCTGCATATTGCATTGTCACCACTAGGTTAATAACCTTGTACCCATGAACTACCACCTAGGAAGCGGTCAACATAATGGACACTGTGTGTAAGGGATGGTGCTGTGCAGTTTACCTCCCTGAGCTAGTGACATCACCAGGCCTATTAGGTAGTCATAAGAGGCAACCCTAGTCATGACAGGGTACCATCCATGAGCATGGAGATCATTATACAGCCATACTCATCACTCAATTGACCGATATCGGATCACATATCACCTTTAAGGGGTATTAGCCATGCTTGGATGGGCGACACCAGCCTTCACAATCCTCATCTCCACTATGCAGCATGCTGCCTACCCTGCATAAAAACATGTCCAACACTGTGATGTTGGACATGCTACAAGTACATATCCTGATCTGAAAAACATACGTCATGGACAGCCAATTTCCAAGTACAAGGATCAACACACACACTGGACAGATACCTGTGCTATACACGTTACATACTCCTGCTATACTATACAACCCTGTCCAGCAAAGCTGCACATGTCATCTCTGTCAGACATGGTGTGATGCCCGCATGGTAGAGGTATCATTAACTGTCTGGATCAGTTATGTGGCACTGATTCACCTTGCGGCAGGAACATGGCTGTTGGATACAGCTAGAAAACCTTACATCCTATGCTCATACATGGCCCAGGGCATACACACTACTACATGACCTTGTCCGTACATGCTATAGTTGATAACCATCCCTGCAAATACCATCCGGCTAGCCATTGTCCCATGTGTATCACATGTGCAACACAGGCGATACGTGGCAGAATGTTGAACTGCTGTACAGTGCCATGTAGATGTATATGGCAAAACACAGGCATGTAAAGGTTTCCGTGCGCATGTCTGCATTGTCACAGGTCATGTCTTTTAAGGCAGTGTATGTGTTGATATGTGACATATACACAGCATCAAGGTCAACAGCATTGATGTGGACACATCCAGGCATGTGCTGATAGGTAAGAACACCAGTACAGACAAACAGACATGCTCACATCAACACAGCATTCACATGGAGTATGCACAATGTAATGAGGTGACACACATGTATGGTGATAATATACAATCCCCATCGGGTGTTACATGTGT
Organism: Protopterus annectens; assembly: GCF_019279795.1. Lineage (NCBI taxonomy): Eukaryota > Metazoa > Chordata > Ceratodontiformes > Protopteridae > Protopterus > Protopterus annectens. The sequence continues at coordinate 958,309,362 of NC_056731.1, forward strand.
GTGACACAAACATGTCAGTGGTGTCAGTGTCATGAAGATTTGCAAAGACAACTGTTCATATGTACTAAATGTAATACACATGTATGTGCAGCTGTATCTCTGTGCATCTCTGAGATACTGTGACCTGTCTCCATCACTATGTCTTCCAGATATGCCTCGATCAAGACTGCCATCATATAGCCACTTGGAGGATGAGGCCCTCATACCTTACCTCCAGGATAACTATGAGGTATTGTTCAGCCATATGCCACAGCATGCCCAGCAGTGTGATGACCTGTGGCAGGAAATTCACAGGAGGGTTAATGATGTGGGTGGCCACAACCGCACTTACCAGCAGGTGCACAGACACTGCATGGACCTGATCAGACATGCAAAACAGCATGCGAATGCAATCACTAGGGAACAAGGTAGTACAGGTGGTGGGCCACCAACCCAGCCCCCATTCACACGTACCGAGGAGCTACTGGCCAGCCTGGGAACGCTATCAGAACAGCATCCACAAACTCTATCTGCCATCGTGGAGGTGGGTGTCTCCCAACCACCGAGCCAGGAGTTGCCTGGTAAGTCACTGCTGCACATATAACTATTATATCACATTTAGTTGCATGTGTCACTGTACAATATGTAATGTAACATCATATGCAAGGTATGTTTACACACATGCCGCATACTATAGTATGCAACCCTGTGTATGCACACGTGTGCATACTCCATAGTATATCCCATTGTACTGACAAATGTGTTAACATGCACATTGCACCCCCTAGCTGTCATACAGTCATGGATAATGATCATACTGCTGTGTCACCCCTATACAGGTACCTCTGGCATGCCGCAGAGACAGCAGGCCGTTGCAGGTGAGTCAGTTATCAGTATCAGGCATGTTAATGCACAGATCTATTTGCCATGTGGCCAGTTAACACATGTACACATAATGCATGGTCCAGTCATGATATACTGGTCGCATCTGTTATCAATCACACTGGCTACCCATGTGCAATACATACAAACTAAATGAAATACCGACATGAAACCACAGAAACTGTCATTGCTAGATGTGTGGACAGCTGTGCATACAATGGTGGAGGTGTTGTTCAATGCAGGAATATGTACTATACATCAGAACAACATATGTGGGGTACGCAAACAGTACTACACAGTGAGCTGGAGTATGGGCAGCCCACAGGATTCACCATTGTGTAATATGCCCCTGCAATGAGTGCACACATTGTGATGGGCCATCTGATGTGTCCATGACATGTAGTGGTCCGGCTGCAACAGTGTCTCACTATCCCATAAAACATACCCCACATACCAAACATAAAACCCTTTGTCTGGATAACCCTGTGGACAGTGGAGTATCTGACATCTATGGGTGTATGTCATATGGGACAACACAGACATGTGAGATAGATGGCCATCGCAAACATTTGGCCAACACATGTTCACACATGGCCATGGAGGATGGCCAGAGACATGTAGCAGCACACAGTAGATGTGATGTGTATATGTGTACACCCTGTTGTACATTGTCTACACATGGTCCAACTATAGCCTTTGTTGAATGGTTATATAGTAGATGTGGAACACTGGACATCCTAAAAGCCTGTGCACAGCTTGTGGAGGTGTCACTTAATTCGACCACATGAGATGTGTTGAACATCATGACTGTGTCACAGCATGACAGTAGTCACCTGTACAGCATTCACATACATACACAGACACCACATCAGGCTACAGATACCGTACATTTCCCTTGCTGCTGTTGGACATCACTGTCAGCCGTGCACTTTGTGTGTGTGGTACATAAATATCATGTGGAACATGGTGTATTGACAAGTCTGCCATGTGTGGACACGGTTGCCAGGCAGCTAAGAAATGTTAGCAGTTGTGCAGGGGTATCATCCGTATGTCTTTCGGTGACCTGTCACACATGACACATCATGGTTTAGTGTGTATACACCTCAGCGACGTGGGTCACAATCCACAGTATTTATGTATTGTGTATGCACACAGTCATGGCTATGCACTGTGTGTGTATTCCACACTGTATAGCAATAAAGGCGCCTCATGATTCCATGCAATGACACTGTGTCTGTACTTCACACTGTATAGCAATATAGACACCTCATAATACCCTTCAATGGTCATGCACATCTGCTAAAAGTGCATTCTATCTGTAGGGCGTACAGACAACACTGCAATGTGACACCATTACACCACTGTACATGTGTCAGGACACCATTGTGTCAAACATGTATGCATGTCAATGCACACATCAGCAGATTACATGTCATACTACATGTTAATGTCAAGGACATATGTCTCACATCAGCCATGTGTACTGTTAACCTGTGCTGTTCCACGTGGTGTATCACAGGGATGCATGCTTACTACCATGATTGTGTGAAATGCATAGCTTCTGCTATGACACATGCTTCCTGTTGTGTGCAACCCAGGGATGTATGATAACTACCACTATTAATGTCTGAGCTGCATGCTGTCTGCTGTATCACATGCATGTTTCATGCCTTCTGTCAAATCACATGCATGGTGTGTGTGTGTGTGTGTGTGTGTGTGTGTGTGTGTGTGTGTGTGTGTGTGTGTGTGTGTGTATGTCTGTGTGTGTGTGTGTCTGTGTTTGTCTGTGTGTGTGTGTGTGTGTGTGTGTGTGTGTGTGTGTGTGTGTGTGTGTGTGTGTCTGTGTGACTGTGTGTGCATCTGTGTGTGTGTTTGTGTGTGTGTCTCTATTGTAATGTAGAGTTTTTGTTTCCCTTCACAGGTGATGTAGGCGCGTTACCCTCCTGCGGTCCATCTGATGTTAGTGTCCCCACAGACTCTAGCAGTGATGATGAACCTATGCTTGAGGTACAGGCAGGGTTGTCAGGGGCTGAATCTGTGCCATTGGTTGCCATTCCACCTATATCCCCCTCTTCCCCACATGCAGTTCCCATGCCAACACATACCCCATCACCAGCGGCCATAAAGGAAGGACGGCTAGCGTGTGTTAGCTTGGAACAGGAACGTGTGGTGGCTACGGAAAGTGTGTCTTCACACCATGGTGTCAGTCAAATGACTGCAGATGTGCCACACAGGCATGTGGCCAGTGCTGCTCGTAGGAGGACCTGTGGCGGACATGCACCTGCAGGACAGCTGATGTCACCAGATGCATGTTTCAGACTGTAATGGTGGCACAGCCATGTGCTGAATGGCAGAATAGAGAAGGGCAGAGGCTTCAGAGGGCTGCTATCCATTCTTTAAATGACAACATCCAGGCATTGGCAAATGCTCAACAGCATATTGCTGAAGTTTTGGACAGACGATTGGGTGACGTGGTTGGAAACCTTGACTGTGGCATGATAATCTGCGAGCATGAGCGGTCTGTGCTGGAACATCTGGTAGGAGTGAGGCATAGGCCACGTGGACGTAGGCCAGCTACACCACCTGGTGCAGGTTTACGTGAACGAGCTACCTCACATGCCCACTCCCATAGTGCCGGTAACAGCAGCAGTGCAGCAGGTGCTGCGCTGTCCACACCAGGACACAGCAGGCCACATGTATGTGGCCCTGGACGGTCCCAGCGGGGACACGGTTATAGTGGACATGTGTCATCAGACAGTACCCAATCTGTACCTCTGTCTGGTAGTGCCCGTGCAACCCCTGGCAGGCACAGGTCACATGGCCGTGGCTGGACACAGTGAGCTGTAAATCCTGGTCTGTAGAATCTGGAGCTGTCAATAATACCCCTGTGTAGGCCGGACACATGGCAGAACTGTGTGCATGCATACACCAGAAACATCTCTAGGGCACCGCAACACTCACATGCATAACAACCCCACATGGCCGATTAGATCACAGGCCCTAACCCACACATGATGTCATCCACTGGTGCAGCCTAGGCCCCTTGCAAACGTTATCACCCTGTGCATATGATGATGCCTGTGCCGCATCCCTGTCATCCACACCATCGGTGCAGTGACATGTTCATATGGTCTGATGCACAGGGTGAACAGAATAGGGAGATGTGTATATTATAATTGTTGTGTACTGTTGACACGCAGCAGACATACCATGTAGAGCAGGTTTAGAATGCATTGTTTTATGTTCATAGTATGTGTCTTTGGTAACAACAGTAACAGCATGTTGGTAATGATGCCCTGCTTCCTTCCTTAAGGTCTAATAGCTTGTGCGATTAAGTACTAGTGTTTGCAGTTTCCCATGTGTAAATGTGGAGTACTCACAGGCATGCATGGCAATACCAGCATGCTATACGTAGCCTCAACCTCACTGTTAGAAAGGCTGACATTCCAAAGATGTCTACACATCTACTGATCCAGGAGCATGTGAGCTGTGTACTAAGCTACAGTGGCTAGAGACGTGACATCCATACCGGGTGACATCACAGGTACAGTTACATGGTGCGGGGGGTTTACACAGTGGTCTAGCTGATGTCAAGGGTAGAGGCCAGTTGATAGCATGATGCCTCACTGTGTAGCAGTAATACACATTCACATTACAGGATGAGAACACACAACTAAACACAGACACACACAGACACAAACAGACACACACACACAGGTATTCAGACACAGTAACACTCCCACACTCATGGGGTCAACGACACTATAACACACACACTTGATAGCATTGAGGTGAGGACCCCTGCCTATGTAGTAATCACCATTACAGTACTGTGCACCCACATGACGCAACACAGATAATGAACATGTACAGGTCGTCAGTAATGCCTAAGACCAACGGCATTAACAGGATAGTAGATTGCATCACCTGGAGGGGTTAGGGTTCCTATCTGTTCACTATGGTAGCATACATCCTCACTCCATGCACCAGATAGCCATACATACATACACACACACGCTGTGGAGTCCAGAATAGAATTCACCTATGTCATGCACATACAGATAGCTAACATGTGTGTGATACACACACCACCCCTGCCTATGTCTTGCTTTCTACACTACAGTATTTACAGATCTCTACAACAGTGTACAGGGGTGTGTAACAATTGGTATGTATTCCCCACCATACGTGGCATATATGGACACACAAGCAAACACACATGACAGTACTGTGAATCAAACACCTGCTATCTTATGATACTTTTGACCGACATGCAGCAGTATTGCCTGCATTACAATGTGTACCGACGCTACCTTCGGCAGTTGTGCTGCTATATGCACACAGGAGAACTTAAGTGTTACAGGTGTCAAGTGATTTACAGTCAGTGACACCCTGACCACTGTGTAGGTTGTATGTCTTCACCTTCAATTAACAGAAACATAGCTTAGTATTTGCACATGTTATGGTAGGACGGCTTGTGACACACCTGTGAGCTGTCTTCAGCAAACATCCATCTGCAAAGTTGGCCCACCACTTTATGTACACACATCCATCCATACCTGATGTACATCTTACTGTACTGTCAGTATTTCACCATATACAGGTGTCAATGATGGGGCAGCATTGCAACTGCATGTTGTAGTAAGACACAGATGAACTGCAAACATCAGCTACTGCACATGCATGGTAGCTAAATGCACACCACTACATGTGCATGTGTGTAGGTCCTACATTCCTGCCATGTAGCCATGTTTGTATGCATTGCAATTGGTGGACATGTGTGATGACATACATGACACATGGACTGTTGTATGATATGATAGTTGTCATGGGTGACCAGTACAGAGGGAATGTTAACTCAGTCAACATTGCTATCACACCTTATGTACTGTTAGCATTCAACAGCCATGGACCTACCTTCCATGTGCATGCGTGTAATTGCTGTAGCCACTTGTCTGCACGAGGGAGAGCAAATGCTATGCTATGTACATATGTTTTGTGTGTGTGGGGGGCATGTACATATCCACGGCAGGTACATGTATGCCATATCCAAACATGAGTGTGTTTACTGGTGTACAGCAAAAGTTATCTGTTACAGCTGTATATGACCCAGGGCCCCTGTTATGTGTACAGCCGACCTGGTTATGAACAGTGGTATCATTGCATTGCATAACACATGATGGAACCCTGTCAGTACATGGGTAGTCTGCACAGTTGCTGTAGAGCTAGGTACAGTCCACTGGTCATGAGTAATATGATGTTGTACTAATGTATGGATGTGTGTTGCTGGTCCAAGTACATGGTGATGTCTGAGGGCTACATCCTAGAATGCGGCATTTGACACTGTGATCTGCACCTGACACATCTGTGATGGCTTTTGAGAGTGTACTGGTCAGTACATGTGAGTGGCCTTCATGTACGTGGGGACACTACCACCTGGAGCGGTCCGCAACGGAGTTTTGGCCCACATGTCTGTATCTGAGGTATACGGTGGTAGTGCTATTGTGCACAACTGAGCCTTATGCCAGGTGTTCCTCACTGCACAGATGTCAGTATTCCCCATTGTTGGATCTTGATTGGCAGTTGTGATTACGAACGCTACACATCCAGCACTCTTTAGCATACACATACAATGCAGTTGTCCTCTAGGTGTCAGGGTGTTTACCTGGTCTCAGGATATTCGTCTATGAATGGTATTATATGTGCGAAGTAGCCACTCCTGGCAGGACATCACCACGGGTGGTATTAGTGTGCCAGGTTTAGATTGGTACAGCTAAGGTGATGGACAGCAGCAAACGTGTAGAAGACTGGTGCCAGATATATGTAGTGCAGCATTCATGCTAACAATTATGACTATCGACACACTGTGCCTTTCCGTGTTTAGAATCTGAGTGCATACAAGACAGCCCTTCACTACTAAGTGTGTGAGCATGCCCAGTACGCCGTTGTGTAGATGGACACATATTGCATTCCAAACGGACGTGTGCTACTAAGTGTGTGAGCATACCCAGTGACACCTTGTGTCGGTTATGTGCCTCTGTGTATATGGGCATGACCATTGTAATCCTGTATAGCGATAGTGGTCATACAGGCAAAAGATGGCCATACCCCACTTCAGGATGGATTCCTACATTGAACACACTGGTTCACAGGTATGTATACCATAACTGCCAGCATCCATGTCGATGTTCACATTCCTAGAAGGTCATATTGACTGTCTTGAAAGGTGTAGTAACTGTGGTGCATCTCATATCTATGTAGTGTTGTAATAGTGGTCCGTAGATAGGCAGTTGTCCTGCTCACACCACTGGTGTGTGTTTGTCTCCGTCTGCCTTGGGACAGTAATATGCTTTTAGACTGCTCACACTCCATACAATCCCTATCGGTGTTTGTTCCATTGATGATGTCACCCACCTAGAAGTATGCCTCTGGGAGCGCTGTGCTCTAGTAATCTTGGTAGTGTGTTCTGTAACTCTGTAATGCTGGAGTGTGATAAGGTAGTTAGGTCTATGTTCTAATCCCATCCTTGACAAGTGTGTGTGTGTGTGTGTTTCCAGCTGACTGGGGACAGATTAATGCTTTTAGACTGCTCACTCTCCATACAATCCCTATCGGCGTCTCTTCCATTGCTAATGATGTCACCCACCTAGAAGTATGCCTCTGGGAGTGCTGTGATGCAATAATCTCGGTAGAGCGTTCTGTAACTGCATAATGCTGTAGTGTGATAAGGTAATTAGGTCTATGTTCTAATCCAAGCCCTGCCAAGTGTGTGTGGGTTTCCAGCGGCCTGGGGACAGAGTAATGCTTTTAGACTGCTCACTCTCCATACAATCCCTATCAGTGTTTTGCCATTGCTGATGATGTCACCCACCTAGAAGTATGCCTCTGGGAATACTGTGCTCCAGTAATCTTGGTAGCACATTCTGTAACTGCGTAATGCTGTAGTGTAATAAGGTAGTTAAATCTATGTTCTTATCCCCGCCCTGTCAAGTGTGCGTGTGTGTGTGTTTACAGCTGTCTGAGGACAGAGTAATGCTTTTAGACTGCTCACTCTCCATACAACCCCTATCAACGTCTTTTCCATTGCTGCTGATGTCACCCACCTAGAAGTAGGCCTCTGGGAGTGCTGTGCTCCAGTAAACTTGGTAACCCATTCTGTAACTGCGTAATGCTGTAGTGGGGTAAGGTATTTAGGTCTATGTTCTAATCCCAGCCCTGTCAAGTGTGTGTGTTTCCAGCTGCCTGGGGACTGAGTAATGCTTTTAGACTGCTCACTTTCCATACAATCCCTATCGGCATCTTTTCCATTGCTGATGATGTCACCCACCTAGAAGTATGCCTCTGGGAGTGCTGTGCTCCAGTAATCTCGATAGCGTGTTCTGTAACTGCGTAATGCTGTAGTGTGCCAAGTGTGTGTGTTTCCAGCTGCCTGGGGACTGAGTAATGCTTTTAGACTGCTCACTCTCCATACAATCCCTATCGGCGTTTTTTCCATTGCTGATGATGTCACCCACCTAGAAGTATGCCTATGGGAGGGCTGCACTCCAGTAATCTCAATAGTGCATTCTGTAACTGCATAATGTTGTAGTGTGATAAGGTAGTTAGGTCTATGTTCTAATCCCAGCTCTGTCAAGTGTGTGTATTTCCAGCTGCTTGGGGACAGAGTAATGCTTTTAGACTGCTCACTCTCCATACAATCCCTATCAGCGTCTTTACCTTTGATGATGATGTGACCCACTTAGAAGTATGCCTCTGGGAGTGCTGTGATCCAGTAATCTTTGTAGCGTGTTGTATAACTATGTAATGCTGTAGTGTGATAGAATAGACAGGTAGGTGCTTTATTCCAAAGCATGACAGGTGTGTGTGTTTGGCAGTCATATCCTATGTGTTGGTATTTGTGAGTGGCTAGCTCCAGGATGTGTTGAGTGTGTTTTGTTGATTCCCTATATAGTGTCCATAAATGTCATGATTGCCCAAGAGACTGGGTTGGCAAGACATACACATATATCTGCCAATAGGTCTGGTGAGTAAATGTCAGCAGCTCTACTCTTACCCTTAATACTGTCTGACACATGTGACGCAATGAAACACACTTGCCTTGATAGTAACACCAGTACATAATGCAGGTGGCACATGTTGTTTCCTTTTCATTCTTGTCTAATGCTTTGGTGTCATGTGGTCTGCTGTTGTGATATAAATTCTATATCTTCGTATGTGTGTGTATATGTATATGTGTGTGTGTGTATGTATGTGTATACATATATATATATATATATATATATACACACACACAATTATAGATATATATATAGATATATATATATATATTATATATATAATATACATATATATTATATATATAATATACATATATATTATATATATAATATACATATATATATATATATATATATATATATATATATATATATATATATATATATATATATATATATATATATATATATATATATATATATATATATATATATACATACATATATATATATATATATATATATATATATATATATATATATATATATATATATATATATATATATATATATATATATATATATATATATGTGGACATTAGCACGCATAAATCTACATGATGGAATACATGTCCTATACTATTGAATGTCTGTGCAGGATGATCTGTACATGATCACCTTGGATGTATGTATATCTGCCAAGGTTTAGTGGTAAAGCACATCGTCTGGGGTGTGCAGGGTTTCGGGTTCTAGTCGTGTAGTGACCGGTTATTTTGTTGCTGGGAAGAACAAGGGACATTGAATACTGTAATAGTAAGGCACCTTTAACTAGTTGTGTGCGGATCTGAGTGACAGTAAGCAGTGGTTATTATTTTGGAGGATCAGTATGGGTCATATAACTATGCATTAGAAGACAATACTATCCAAATAAGTTTGAAAATAGTGAATCCCGTTTATCCCCAGGGTGTGATGCAGATCCCAAGAGTGTTTGTGTATAGATAGCCGGGTGCAGGACTCGAATATAGGTGAAAGTATGGGGGGGGGTGTCAGGCATACTGTACGTACATTGGAGCCCTGTGCCTCGGGATTGCTCCTGCCTTAGCATGCCTAAGCTAGGGCTGTGTCTATACCTGCCTAGTGAAATTGGGAGGGACAACAGCAGTAGTGGACTAGTCAAGGTGAACAAGCTGCGCAAACAGGTGATAATTAGCACATTCAGCAGATTACATGTCCAGCCCAGAAAAGAACACTACGGTAAAGTGACCAAGCACAGTACACACAGGTTTCTTCCACACTCTACACCACCGATGTATACATGCGGGGACATTTCTCGACACAATCCAACCAAATGAGAAGGGCTGCAGCAGGCAACATAGACCAACATGTGCAGGAGGCTGAGGGTGGTGAGGATGTGAATGCTGCTGAACACCCCTTAGTGAGGAGACAGAAGACTTTACAGATCCAGGGTAACCTACCAGGGGCTACATGAGCTGGAGATAGTGGAGCACTATGGGGTTGACAGAGACCTCCTACAGCAGCTTGTTGAGCTGTGCCGGCCACACCTGACACATCAAACAGGCCGAGGGACACCCATCCCTGTGGATACCAAGGTATGTGTCGGCCCAGGTATACTAGCCACAGGTACCTCCCAAAGCACAACTGGGGATATCATGGGGATCTCACAGGCATCTGCATCCAGAGTATTACACCAGTTCCCAAATGCCATGTCACCACATGCCAGTGAGCACATACATGTCCTCAACACACGTGAGGTGTTCACCAGCAATATGCGTCTCCTCCACCGAATGGCAGATTACCCTGGGGTACTGTGTGCTATAGCCTGCATGCATGTATGCATCAAAGCACCACCAGGTGAGTGGGGTAGGGCCTATATTAACCGCAGGGGCATACCCTCCAACAGCTAGGTCATATGCAATGGCCAGGGCATTATACTGAATGTGTGTGCTGGCTGCCCTGGAAGCTATGACGATTCCAATATATGGCATCTGACACAGCTGTACCACACCTTTGCCAATATGGACATCCCCTACAGTCACCTAGTGGGGGATGCTGGGTAACCACTGGAGTCGTGGCTGATGACACCCATCAGCAATGCACACACACCTGAACAACTAAACCATAATGAGGCACACGCACAGGCAAGACATATAATTGAACGTGTGTTTGGGATGCTCAGGTCACGGTTCTGGTGTCTGGACACATCCGGTGGAGCCTTGCAGTATTCACCAGCTACATGCACCCAAATTGTTATGGTATGTGCTATGCTACACAATATGATCCTGCAGAAATAGTTGCAGCAGGAACAACATAGGGCAGGGCCACACAGACCCCCACCAATGCCAAGGCCTGTACAGGCACACTGTGACTTGGAGGAGGAACTACCTGAGCTGGACCCAGTAGGCGAAAGGAGGCATGCACAGTATGACCTGCCCTTGGCAAAGAGGCAATGCATGGCATATGCACCAACACAGTAGGTACCCAGGGAAATTCACCCTCTCTGACTCACACAGACAGTAAAAGGGATGCCAAACATGACACTACCTGTGCTCAGCCATGTATAGGAAGTGCACTGTATGCATCTAACATAGGCAGCCCTCCAGCACCATCCTCAGGTCTGGCACACCCCCAAGGTAAGTCAATCAACCTACCAATTGGCAGTTGTATTAGAATGTGTTTTTACCTGTAGCTATGGTATGAATGTGAGCATACAAGGGCATTTGGTGGCCGACTGTTAGGGCAGCAGACAGTACACATCCATAGTGACACCATGACATCTGTAGCACATACCGGGGTCACAATAGTAGCCAGTAGTACACAGGGTGTCCTAACCCAATGCAGGTTATGGGCTGAACATCATGTGTGTCCATACAGCCCACACAAGCCTCATACAGCTGGACAGGTGTAGACCAATACAGACAAATGCTATACAATGGCCTCTGAATATGCCCAATGGCTGACCCCAACCCCCACAGACACACACACAGACTACAGCAGGCCAGGCAGTTGGATGTAGGTTGTGAAGGCTAGTACGTCTGAAACCACTTTCCTGGCAATTAAAGCTAGCATCTGAAGTACACTGGTATGCCTCTAGCCAGCAAATTAGGTAGGTCCACAAAATGAAATGGAGTACCTGGCATACCAGTACAGTAGTAGCAAAAGTGTACAACTGTCAGCTGTGCCCCCGTCTAACGTACACATGTGAAAGTCATGTGTGCCACCCCCGGTGATGTGTAGGAATGTGGATACAGTTGGATGTCCCAACATGCTGTGCAGAAATGTAGCAACAGTCAATGCCACATGACCATTGGCTTCCCTGCAGACACAGCATGCCACCTGTCAGTGTACAACACAGGGGTCGGCATCACAGTACTGACTACCTGGACATGTGACACATGCGATCCAGTTGACCATACTGGGCATGCTCAAACACATGAAAGTATGACGGTAATGTCAATCGACAACATGCGTAACGGTCATACTGGGCATGCTCACACACTTAATCACAAGATGGCCAGGTCTGCAAACACCAGTGGTCCGGACATATCTGCCAGTACATTGCTATACTGTTGGATGACTGTGCTGTATGGTATGTGTGTGGTACTGTCATTTGTCTGTATATATGCCATGGTGTATTGGTAATTCAAATCAGCTGTGTGCACAGGGTGTTGCTACCAACACTTGCAAAGGACGATTCTTTGTTTGTGGACAGAACAAATCCTTTGGATACGGAGTGGGTAAGGCACATTCCAGCAGGTGTGAGCAGTTGTATGTGGCTTTGCGCGGTGTTAAGCATTGCTGACCTCTGGTTACAGCTCCTTATACTTGTTTAGACCCCACATTTCTTTAACAGTGCAATACTCACATACTGGTAGACAAACACCCTTACACCCGCTCGCTCCCTCACTTGCACGTTCACCGACATTGGTGCTTGCATTTGTCACTCACGCTGGGTAGGCACAATCCCTTGTGATGCCTATTACATCAGAATACATGATTACAGTATTGGGTATGGCTGACCATTATGCGACGGCAGGCATTCGACTGTACGGAATCGGCGGCCTGTCCAGTGACATAATCATATTTTATGCGTGTTCCTCATACAATCTGCTCCCATCTGGCTGATACATGGGAACCGATACTCTGCAATGCAGACATGTAAATGTGTTTTGGGAAATGCATCTTTCTGCCAGGTCATGCTACCGCATACCTATTGTAGGTTTTCCACCTTTTAAATTGGCCGAAGTGAGACTTTAGGAGTAATACCTTTCCCACTTTGCATGGGACAGTCCCTCATTAGGCATATGTGTCATGCGAGAATATTATAGCAATAGCAAATGTCCTGATTAGAGGACAATATTATATTCTACGTTTCTGTAATAGTTGCATGTAATAGTTATTATATAAATGACACTTCAATATGTTATGTGAAGTAGCATAAGCAACTTAACTGCTGCTAGACTAAGCTTTGATTTGTGCTAATATGTATATTTCTGTACTGTGCATGGCTGTAGGTATGTCCTGACCTGGTAAGTCTGACATTTCTACAGAGCAGGTCCCACTTTGGCCATTTGGAAAGGTGGCAGCCCTATAGGACCTATATGTAGAGATGTCAGATTTGGCAAGGCAACACATACCCACAGCCATTAGAAAATTGACTACTTCACCGGTTTGCATAAGTTAAGGTTATTCTTGTAGCATTATAGTTG